>NC_056615.1:963253-1263253 GCF_018340385.1 Cyprinus carpio
AGCAAGTCACACATACTCAATCATTACCTGGCCTTTTTTAACATATTTTATTCCCATATACAGAGCCCATGACATGCCAAAAATTATGTCCATGAATTAAGAAATTTATCACTTTTTATCGTTCCTTTGGATAAATTAAATTGGTTTAAATAATAATTAATACATTTAAAAAAATAATTAAAATAATAATAATAATAATAATAAATAAATAAATAAATAAATAATACTGATAATAATATGGTTTTGTATACAGAGTTTGGCCGTGCAGGAAATTGGGGGAATCCGTGAAATGTCAAAAAATAAAATAAAATTAATAATAATAATAATAATAATAATAATAATAATAATAATAATAATAATAATAAATATTAATAAGAATTTGAATTTAATTAAATTGAATTAGTCAACACAATACAACTTAAGAATTTTGTTATTTAATTAGAAAACAACCCCTGATTCACAACATTTGTTTCCAAACACAGAAATCAGGGAGAGCCCTGCACGGGCCTCAAACCTAAGCCCTATAGTTCTATAGTGATGACCAAGCGGATAGCGGCAGATTGATGAGTTGATCACGTTTGATCAATTTACCCTTCTCAAATAATCACGACTTGCTTAAAGTAAAATCTGTAGATAAAGAACACTTAAAGCATATTACAATGTTAGTTTAAACATTCAAAAGTGCACTGTTAGGTGTAGCATTTGTATGGAGAGTGGAAGGGGACACGTGCTTATTAATGCACGGAGGCGCCAGTATGATCACTTCATTCTGTTCTTCATAACAGTGGAAACAACTTGAAAGCCTTTAGCTTCATCGTAGGGGCTTGACATAAAGGTGTGAATCTCTTGCTCTTTCATATGGAGAGAGTGTCTGATGATGAGCATTTCAAACTTGCTGAGCGGGTTTAGGCAAAGTGTCTGTTTTAGAACAAATGCCTCCTTTGGTCTGGCTTTTACAATTTTTGCAAAGGCATACAGAGTATTACATACAATATAATATGGTTTTGTTTTTTTCTCAGGAGAGACCAGGCGCCTCTGCAAGAGAGACAGAGTAACAGGCCAAAAGGGACATGCATCTGCCAGAGAGACAAAAACTTTTGTTCTTATTTTATAGGCTATGCCACTTTGTTTTAATTATACGCGGCAAATAGGCAGTCTTTTTGGTAATACAAATGTAAAAATATGTTAAAATAATAAGAAACTGTCCCAAGACTTCATGAAGCCTTATCAATCTTAGTTCCATTGTTGGGAAATTTCAGTGTTACTGAGTCCAGACATCAGAAAAGTATCCATCTATGAACTTGTTTTATAGGCTCTTTTGGATTTGGCAAACAGGCCTACAGCTGCTTGACAAAAAAAAAAAAAAAAAAAAAGTTTTTGGAAGACATTGTATTTTGTAGACTTTCTGTGATTTACAGTGGACAAACCAGAAGCAACAATATCTGCAGAATGGAGAAGGGTTGACCATTCACAAAACATAAAAAGTCAACTTTATTTCAATTTTCATTTTTGTGTTTCAGAGGGAAAAAATAGTCAATGTTAAGGACATGACTGTCACAAACGAAGGTGGAGATGGAGAGTTAGGTATAAGATGAGGTTTATTAACAGAATGGATTGGTAATGAAATTGGAGAATATAAAGTCACTGAGGGAGACTGCACAGAGTCCAGGTACTTGTAAAAAGGGAGACAATGAAGAGGAAATCACAGGAAGGTCAGGATATCTGAGGGCAGCGAAAACACAAGTTACTGGCGAGGAGTCTGGCAATCATTCAGTATCATGACCAGTAGACCAGACGCCAGAGTACTGCATGATGAGGGCTTTATAGTGGAGAGTGATTGCTGGGTGCAGGTGATCATTACTCCGGTGATTGGGATCGTGAGGGATTGGGACCAGGTGCAGGTGATGATTGAGGTGGCGGTGACAGTGAATCCCTGACAGTGACATCTCTCCCTTATGGACCGTTCTGAAAGCAGAATTGATATAAACGCGTATAAATGCTTTAAAAACTTTAACAGAGATGTCTAGTAGCCTATTGGAGCCTATTAGTAGCCTTTAGAGAGAAATGCAACCTTCATTCAAATTATATAATCAGGGAGTATTTGATTTTGTTTTGAATTGGTTCCTTTAAAAGTAATCATTTTTCTCATGAGGTACCCCAGTTTTTCTTTACTTCATTATCAGGAAAAAAATTAAAGTGATCATGCGGGCCCTTCCCTGTCATGCATGCGCGTTAATACTTTTCTGCACAAACACTTAAATATGAATAGTAATAGAGCACATTTATTTTAGGTTAACGCTGGGATCTGCATTAAAATAAATCTTCACAAGTCTACATCTGAGACAGATGCAGTTATAACCTGTAAATTGAAGGCTATTAGACATTTTAAAATGATCTGCAGCTCCTATTCATTGATCATTAGTTTTCCTTTTTTTTTTTTTTTTTAATAAATCGCTTATGCATTAAATAATAAAGATACAAAGCAGGTTAAGTTAAATTGTAAAAATATAAAATGCTACAGATTGCAAAGAAGATTGCAGTTTCACATTTTGCAAATGCAAAATAATAAATCATTTTTTACATGCAATGATACAAAATAAACAAACAAGATTTGTAATGAAGAAAAAATAGACAAATAAGAATAAATGATGTAACCCCTTAGCACATCTCTTGAGCGTCACGCTCAGCATCATGCGCGCCGAACAACCAAATCTTGCACTCTTAGAGCAGATAGTGACGCAAGTTATGTGAAACACATGAAATTTTTAAATAAGATAATAGTGACAATGAACATTATATGACATTTGTCCTTCAGTCCGCCTGTGCATTTCCGACCCGCACTGGGCTGAATCTCTGCGAAAAATGCAATTTCTAAAATGTTATAAGAATAAATTCCTTTCTAAAATGTTAAGATACGGAAATCCTGAAACAGATTACAGCAGTATACCAGATATAGTATATCAGTATGATTATAATAAGAGAACTTGCTTTAAACAGGACGTTATATTAATCCATCCCTTCTTTTTAGTTTCAATGATTTATCTAAATCCTGCCAAGTTTAATTTATCCGTTTTTTTTTTGTTTTAGGTAGGCCTAAATAATGGGAGCGAAATTATACAGTGCCTCACATTTTACTAAAATAAAAGAAAGAAAAATAGGTTACGCAACATTGTCTTAATTAGTGAACAGATAACTTTTCCCCATGTAGTTCTTTGTCAAAATAAAGGACAGGTAACGAATATCAAAGTATGTGCGTGACAAAAACGCATGCTGTTTTATTAAAGGAATTTTAATATATAAATTAAAAATATTTTAAAAGTAAGGTAAGAAGATTGACATTTAGAATCCATGTACTGTATGTAGCCTAGCCTGAAATAGGCTACAGCTTTTAATGCTCTGATGCAAAATAAACCACCATTACTTTAAGGTAATATAAGTTTTTTTTTGTTTTTTTTAAATATTGTGATGCTGTAATTGTTTTGTTTTTAATATATTGTGTTGTGTTTTGCTTAGCTTAGCGTAAATATAAGCCCAGGCTCGACATTTATACTGCTTGAATTTGTTCTAAATGAGAAATGCACATAAGTTCACAAGTAGCCTACTAAATTTGCATCGTGAATATGAAATATTTTATCTAGGCCTACAGTGTTTTTCTTTCATTTCTGCCGACTGCAGCAGTCAAATGTTACATTGGCGAGGCAAAGCTGACGGCTATTTGTGAAAAAGCACTTTGAATTTGAATCGCTTGATAACTTGTGGTTAAAGTGCCACTCAGCAGTCACAAGCTGCAAATGCATGTTGCAGACGCGGTGGGACTCACAGTGGTAAAAAGCACGTTCTGGTTGGCTACCTACTGTATATTGTGGAATCACTAGTAACTTGTGAGTCTGCACTAACTACAACCTTTTGCACCACCTCCTCTGCAGGTAATATTATCACATGGACATCAGAACCATTGTACTCACCTGTCAAATTTTGTAAAAACATCTTATGAAGTATTAAACTTTTAATGTGATAAGAAAAACAAATGTGTGTATAATGTACAGTTATTAACTTCATCATCGATATACGCAGACAGTTGTGTTTCATCAAGTGGAGAAATAAAATGTTAACATAATACTATTATTATAATTAAATCACTTAATAGAAATGAGAAAGACTTACAGATCTCTTCAAGTATCTCCTCCAATCGTCACCAAACTCGAAATTCTCAAAAATACCTAGAGATGAAAGGACATTGTGTTAACAAATCAGTCGCATTAAAATATATTTGAAATAACAGTGATGAAAAACACACTTACCATTGTAATTGTCAGCCAATGTTCTGTCGAGTTACCCACACGTCTTCAACAGTTTACTTAACACAGTGGGTCATGCTACACCTGCAGGATAAACATGTTTAGATTTTTCTTTTTTTTTCTTTTATAACTTAATTGCTCTGATATTGGCGGCACGACCTACACCAGACCCGTCTGGTCTTTATTACGTGTCCTGGTGCGCAGACATATGCTTTCATTTTGGTGGTAGATATAGTTGTATCTATACGTGTTTGAACACTGTAGGGATTTAAACCTGAAAAAAACACAGAGGAACC
This sequence comes from Cyprinus carpio, assembly GCF_018340385.1. NCBI lineage: Eukaryota > Metazoa > Chordata > Actinopteri > Cypriniformes > Cyprinidae > Cyprinus > Cyprinus carpio. The sequence goes on from NC_056615.1 coordinate 967,848, forward strand.
TTCTCTTTTTTTATCACACAGTATGATATAAACCATAGACTACCTTTCATCCTGATGGAGTATGTGTAAAAGTTTTAAGGTTGACATCGATGATTCGTAATTCCTAAGTGAAGGTATAACAAATTTGACTAAAATGAACTAAAATGAATCACAATTTCCCTACACCATAGAACACTTTTGTTAAAACAACCACATTTGAGTCTATTTATTTGACCTTGTTATCATTGTCTTTTTTATCTATATTCTCATCCTGAACATCAGAAATTAAACATCACCTAGTGCTGTTTCAGATGTTCGCTTAAGTTCTCCAGATGTGTCGTAAAAAAGCTTCAATCCACATTGTTTGACAACTCACTGAACTTTAACCTGAACTTTTGGCAAAGTTTGCATACTCACAGGTGCATACCATAAAATGGATGGAATGCATATCCTTTGATAACTAAACTTTAACTGACGCACCACCAATGGTCAAAATGCCAGATCCCCCTCAAAAACTCATTAGATTGCAAATGAGTTGCAACCACAGAAACAGCTTTAGATGTTTTACAATCTTTTGAAATACAGTACGGTGATATGAATGCATCAGTAATCATACATACCCCCAGCACCCGCCACCCTTCTCATTTCATTGCACAGCATGAGACGAGGTATTTTGCATTTTGTGTGATGTTGTAAAAGTTTAAATGTTTAACTACCCACGTCTATTTCAACTGATAGATAACACACCACAAGTCTTACAGATGGAAAATCAAGACAGGAATCCTGTCTTGATTTTATCAAGCAGTATGAAACAAAAACATTTGCTTTCATTCCAGTTAAATATCTGTGCGTGCATTCCTATGTTTTAACTGATAGGCTATATAGCACGCCAGAAGTTTTAAGATTGCTAAAAATCAATAACCGATTAAAAATATAACTGAATTAAGAGTGAATAACTAAATAAACTAAAATATAGAACCATTTTGCTGGGGCTTATGAGGCATTTGTTTAAAAGAAAAACTTGGATAGGCTAACCTAATTTTTAAAGTGAAAAGCTTTAGGATGAATGGTTTCATCAATTAAGAAATGTCATCAATTTATTAAAAACCAACTCTATTTAATTTTTAAACATTACTTTGTTTAATTATTTTGTCATATATTTAAATCTATCTTTGCGTTCTCTTCATCGGCGTTAGGGGGACGGTTAGTGGGTGTGGTTTGACCGGGACCTGATGTAACTTCATTCAGAGGTTTGTCGGTGGTGAGTGAGGATGTATGTGACGGAAACAGCATAAGATGCACGACTCTTTTCTTTTGTTTAACGTTCTATCAGTAACAAGGTCTAGCTTTTTAAAATTGTTATGTTACAGGATTTTGACTACTGGCATATGCTGTTATTTTAACGGCCGTGTCAGATTAACTTAAGATGCTCTATTCATTTCATTATTTAACTTTGTCAAACGCTACCTTATTTAAAATTGTAACATAGATTTTGACAACTGCCATATTGTTTAATGAACATGTCTGATACTTTTTTGTTGTTGTTGTTTTTTTTTTGCTTTTAGAACAGGGTAAGATGGTAGACTCTTTTTATTTAATTTTTTAACTTGTGTCAGTATCAAACTCTACTTTTTTAAAAAATTGTAATGTTAGACTACAACATAGATTTTGACAACTGGCGTGTTGCTTAATGATCATGTCTGGTGCTTTTTTGTTTTAGATCGGCGTAAAAGAGTATCAACTTTTTCTTTTCTAACTTGTAACAAACACTACCTTTTTAAAATTGTTTAACAATACATAAATGATAGTCTTGACTTGTTTTACTGTTTTCTGGAAAACACAGTCATTACATTGCTTATATTGCATGTACAGTAGACTAGATGCTTTTCTTCAAGTGTATGTGAAAAAACTTTTATAAAAACTTCCATTGATCCTGTTTACCAACAAATACACCATTTTCCATTTTAAAAACACATTCCCAAACAATAAGAGAACAGTCATAAATTCCTCTGGTTCGGCGGGGTTGATAAACAGGTGTTCAGTTAAATAGGTGGGGGGTGTACCTGAACAGGTGTCCAATTATGGAGGGTGGGAGGAAGGGGTGGTGTGAGTTGGAATTTTTATGAGGGGGGTCATCAATCAAATTTATGGTACTCTCTCTGAGAGTTGATTAAGTACCACCTTCTCCACTACTTTAGCCAAAAAAGGCAGTTTTGAAATCGGCCTATAATTATTCACCACTGATGGGTCGAGGCTTGTTTTTTTTAAACAGAGGCTGCACCAAGGCGTGCTTAAAATAAACCCCTTGCTTGAAACTAGCCCCTCTATAAAACTCTGAATAAGACATGATCGAGGAACTTGCCACATCCCAGACCTGAATTAACAGACGTGGAGGAATAACATAAAGAGAGCAATAGGCTTGTTTCAGGTACTGAACAATCTCTAACAGATAAGAAGATGTAACAGGTTCAAACATGGTTATTTGGCCAACAGGAAATGAGTCAGGAGAGGCTAAAGTATAGCCAGGAACCAGGGGAAGAGAATTACCGATTAGAAAGGTAGTTATATATATATATATATATATATATATATATTTTTTTTTTTTTTTAATAGAATTAGAATGGTGAGTGAAAAAAAAGGGTCAAATAAAGATGGAAGAGATGTGATTTAAGCCGATTCTTAAAGATGGCTAAGGACTCAGCTGCTGGGATTGAGTTGGGCAGGTCATTCCACCAGGAGGGAGCATTTAATTTAAAAGTCCGTAAAAGTGACTTTGTGCTTCTTTGGGATGGCACAATCAAGCGATGTTCACATTGCAGAACGCAAGCTTCTAGAGGGCACATAAGTCTGAAGTAATGAATTTAGGTAAAGGGGTGCAGAGCCAGTGGTGGTTTTGTATGCAAACATCAATGCCTTGAATTTTACGCGAGCAGCTATTGGTAGCCAGTGCAAATTTATAAACAGAGGTGTGACGTGTATTCTTTTCGGCTCATTAAAAATTAATAGTTGATGTTGATTTATGGATTTGTTGTGTGTGTTTTTTAGAACTGGCTGGAAGACCTGCCAAGAGAGCGTTCCAATAGTCTAGCCTGGACAGAACAAGAGCTTGAACAAGGAGTTGTGCAGCATGTTCCTAAAGAAAGGGCCTGATCTTCTTAATGTTGAATAAAGCAAATCTGCAAAACCGGACAGTTTTAGCAATGTGATCTGAGAAAGTTAGCTGATCATCAATCATAACTTCAAGGTTTCTGGCTGTTTTTGAAGGAGGTATGGTTGATGTGCCTAACTTGATGGTGAAATTGTGATGAAACGATGGGTTTGCTGGAACCACAAGCAGTTCTGTCTTGGCAAGGTTGAGTTGAAGGTGATGGTCTTTCATCCAGCAAGAAATGTCTGTTAGACAAGCTGAGATGCGAGCAGCTACCGATGGATCATCAGGATGGAATGAGAGGTAGAGTTGAGTGTCATCAGCATAGCAATGGTATGAAAAGCCATGTTTCTGAATGACAGAACCTAATGATGCCATGTAGACAGAGAAGAGAATTGGTCCAAGAACTGAGCCCTGAGGCACCCAAGTAGTTAGATATTGCGACTTGGACACCTCACCTCTCCAAGATACTTTGAAGGACCTATCTGATAGGTAAGACTCAAACCACTGGAGTGCGGTTCCTGAGATGCCCTTTGTCAGTAGGGTTGACAGGAGGATTTGGTGGTTAACAGTGTCAAAAGCAGCAGATAGATCAAGCAAGATAAGTATTGAAGATTTGGATTCCGCTCTTGCCAGTCTTAGGGCTTCAACAACTAAGAGCAAGGCAGTCTCAGTTGAATGTCCACTTCTGAAGCCAGATTGGTTGCTGTCAAGGAGGTTGTTCTGTGTGAGAAAGGTAGAGACTTGGTTGAATACAGCTCGTTCAAGTGTTTTTGCAATGAAAGGAAGAAGGGAAACTGGTCTGTAGTTCTCTAAAAAAGATGGGTTGAGGGTGGGTTTCTTAAGGAGTGGAGTTATACGATCCTGTCTAAATGATGAGGGGAAAACACCTGTATGAAGGGATGTGTTAATGATGTGAGTGAGTGCAGGTACAACTGCAGGAGAAATGGCTTGAAGGGGATGAGATGAAATAGGATCAAGCGGACAAGTAGTAGGATGATTAGAAAGGATGAGTTTGGAGACTTCTGGCTCAGAGAGTGAAGAGAAGGATGAGAATGAGTGTATGTTTGCTGTTGTGTTGTTATTTATGTATTGTGGTGTTGAAAATTGTGCACTGATGTTTTTAATTTTTTTAATGAAAAACGTAGCAAAGTCGTCAGCTATTGAGATGATGCAGGAGGGGGAGGAGGAGGACAAAGGAGCGAGGAAAATGTTTTAAGGAGCATGTGAGAGTTAGACGAATTGTTAATTTTGTTATGGTAGTATGTCTTTTTAGCAGTGGAGACATTAGCAGAAAAGGAAGAGAGGAGTGACTGATACACATTAAGGTCAGTAGTATTTTTGGATTTGCGCCACAGCCTTTCAGCAGCTCTAAGCTTAGAACGGTGTTCGCGTAGAACATCAGATAACCAAGGGGCTGAAGGGGTGGTACGGGCTGGCCTGGAAGACAAGGGGCAAACAGTGTCTAAACAAGATGTAAGAGTGGAGCAGAAAGTATCAGTAGCACTGTTAGCATCAAAAGATGCTAACAGTTTAGGGGAAGGAAGCGAAGATGAAACCATTGCTGATAGCCGGGAGGGTGAGAGTGAGCGTAGGTTACGTCGAAAGATGACATGTGGAGGAGTAAGTCATGTGTCAGGAACCATGTTGAGGTTAAGAGTGAGGAGGAAGTGATCTGAGGTGTGCAGTGGAGTAACCAGTACATGATCAGTGGAGCAGTGTCGTGTGTAAATAAGGTCCAGTTGGTTGCCTGATTTGTGAGTAGCAGTAGTTGACACTCGGTTGAGATCAAAAGAGGCAAGCAGAGTGTGGAAGTCAGCAGATAGAGGTTTATATAGGTGGATGTTGAAATCTCCAAGCATAACTAGGGGAGTACCATCCTCAGGAAAGGGCAGCACATCTAATTCATCCAAAAAGTTACCTAGTGGTCCTGGGGGTCGATAGACAACTACAAAATGTATTTTAAGAGGGTAGGTAACAGTAACGGAATGAGATTCAAAGGAACTGTTGATACCCAAAGATGGTAAAGGATTAAATTTCCAATCATTAGAGATGAGCAGACCAGTACCTCCACCTCTTCCAGTCAAACGGGAGGAGTGGGAAAATTAGAAATTATTGGAGAGGGCTGCAGGTGTAGCAGTGTCCTCTGGTTTGATCTAGGCCTCTGTCAGGGCCATGAGATTAAGCTTTGAATGACTAATAATAGAAGTAATGAAATCGGCTTTGTTTACAGCAGACTGGCAATTCCAGAGACCAATAGAAAAAGATAGTGTATTAGCAGACATAGGCAGAGTGTGCAGGTTGTTAGGATTTGGCTGCCTACATTGTGTGATGAATGGTTTGCGAGTGGTATTGATAGTAGGGATCTGGAAACACATAGTAATAATTGGTTATAAAAAACTGAAATAGAAGTGAAACAAGTAGAAGTAAAAAAAAATGGAGTAATCAAAACAATACTTATATCCCTTGCCAGTGTCCCTGCCAGGTGGAGTCGCACAGTAGAGTCGATGGTCTTTACACTCTTCGGTCTTCACACGAGGAGGGCTTAACAGGAGGGGTGCCGCGACCGCTGCCGCGGTTTACTAACCTTTTTTGTATACCCGTCAGACAAAAACGGAAATTGAATTCAGCTGAACACACTTTACTGTTTATCACAACAAAGGTCTAAGCAAGCGCACGACACTGACAACGTATGCGATAGAGTACGAGACCAAACGTAGCATGTCTCAACACAGTAAACAAACAAGTGTTTCCTAGCAACAACAACTGCGCTAAACGCTAATGAGACAAAGAAATAAATACACTTACGATCTGCTTTTAACTTCCGCTGATTTAACTGCTTCTCCCAAAGGGTATTTCTTTACACTGTCTTTTGCTAGCGCTTGAACACAATTTACTGTTTATCACAACAAAGGTCTAAGCAAGCGCACGACACTGACAACGTATGCGATAGAGTACGAGACCAAACGTAGCACGTCTCAACACAGTAAACAAACAAGTGTTTCCTAGCAACGACAACTGCGCTAAACACTAATGAGACAACAAATAAATACACTTACGATCTGCTTTTAACTTCCGCTGATTTAACTGCTTCTCTCAAAGGGTATTTCTTTACACTGTCTTTTGCTAGTGCTTGAACACACTTTACTGTTTATCACAACAAAGGTCTAAGCAAGTGCACGACACTGACAACGGATGCGATAGACTACGAGACCAAACGTAGCACGTCTCAACACAGTAAACAATAGACAGCAACCGATGACATGCCGAACGACTCACAGGCGCCATTTTTGACCTCATAAGAAGATAACTGAATGCTCTTTTACTCAATATCACTATGAACATTGCATGGTCAGCTTATTAATTGCTAAATGAGCAATCACAAGAATCTTTAAAGCTCCAATATGTAGGAATTTTGTAATAAAATTTCCGAAAATAACTTGCACAGTGTGATATATTTCCTCCAGTTGTATACTTACAATATCTCAAAAGTCTCCAAAGATTTTTTATTTCAGAGAAATTCCGATTTTAAATAACTGGCCGTCCCGGAAAAAATATGTCGCCTCTCAGTGACGCAATGCCCGCTATATACTTTTTTTCCGGTGTAGACCATGTGATGTTCCACCACACCGGAATATCACATGGTCAAATGCGGAAGTGGTGGTTGTGTTATAGCCGCGCGTATGGTTTGGTTGTCGTTGTTATGGATCACGATAACTCTTTGGCGAGTATTGAAGTGCTAGTAAAACGTAAGCGTCCATATTCGGATACACGCAGACTGTGTGACAAACGGAGGAATAAAACCAGGATAAATATCGGCCAGGCGTTTACGAGATGGAGAGAGCTGCGCGAAAATCTTGGACTTGACAGAGACTCTGCTCTCGCGAGTGTATTGATAGACAGGTAAGCAAATCAATTACGGGTAATACAAAAACGAATAAATTACCTCATCCGTGATCATGATTCGTTTATCCAATTTAGATACATTGCTATGGTGAAAACGCATTAAAAACGACATCTCCCATCGTCACCTGCTTCATAGAGTCATCAAGCTTCGCCTTTGTTATTGTTGGAAAAGCGCCCTCTTGTGGTCAATTACAAAAGTCACATACTGGAGCTTTAACTAAGATTCATGTTTAAAAATATTGCATTTGATGCAGGAGTGAATTACTAAGCACTCCCCTCCACCTTCCCCAGCTTCACCTGTATAGTTCTGCTACATGTAAATTCATGTATATTGCTACACAGTATGTGCATCGGTGGCAGTAGCAGCAGTATGTCCTATATGTTCACAGCAGCATGTCTGTGGATGTACTGTCAGTATCAAGTGTACCAGATCTGTTCCACCAAGAGCAAATACATTAAGATATTCATTGCCATGACAATCTCAGAGGGAGGTCATGCGAAATTCTGAAACCATATACAGACCGTACACACCAATACTGTTGTGGATCCATTCACTTGAATAACTTAACTTGCAGAAAATTAATGAAGTTTGGCAAATAAATAATTTACGGACAGTTACATGTATAATCCTAAAATATTATTATGCAAGCTTGATGTTACACCTCAAATGACAAGAACATTTGTAGTAATGTTAATACTACTTAGCCAGTCCACAAACTCATTCTCTCAAATGGAGAATTAGCAGCTCATATGACAAATATATTAGTGGCATCTCACATGTATGTATGTACTGTATGTCATCTTGTTTACATCCTTCTCTTCACTCTCTGAGGTAGAAGTCTCCAAACTCATCCTTTCTAATCATCCTACTACTTGTTTGCTTGATCCTATTCCATCTCATCTCCTTCAAGCCATGTCTCCTGCAGTTGTACCTGCACTTACTCACATCATTAACAGATCCCTTCACACTGGTGTTTTTCCCTCAGCATTTATATAGGCTCGTATAACCCCACTACTTAAGAAACTCACCCTTAATCCACCTCATTTAAATAACTACAGACCTTACCTTACCTTCTTTTTTTCATTGCAAAAACACTTGAACGAGCTGTGTTCAAACAAGTCTCTGCCTTTCTCACACAGAACAACCTCCTTGACAGCAACCAGTCTGGTTTCTGTAGTGGACATTCACCCGAGACAGCCTTGCTCTCAGTTATTAAAGCCCTATGACTGGCAAGAGCGGATTCCAAATCTTCAGTACTTATCTTGCTGGATCTGTCCGCTGCTTTTGACCTAGTTAACCACAAGATCCTCCTGTCAACCCTATTGGCAAAGGGCATTTCAGGAACTGCACTCCAGTGGTTTGAGTCTTAGGATCTTGGAGAGGTGTCCAAGTCGCAACATCTAACTACTGGGTTACCTCAGGGTTCAGTTCTTGGACCACTTCTTTTCTCTGTCTACATGGCATCACTAGGCTCTATCATTCAGACACATGGCTTTTCATATCACTGCTATGCTGATGACACTCAACTCTATTTCTCATTCCATCCTGATGATCCGACAATAGCTGCTCACATCTCAACTTGTCTAACAGACATTTTTTGCTGGATGAAGGACCATCACCTTCAGCTCAACCTTGCCAAGACAGAACTGCTTGTGGTTCCAGCAAACTCATCGCTTCATCACAATTTCACCATCCAGTTAGACACGTCAACCATAACTTCCCATAACATCTGATGTACTTGCTACATCATTAGAAGAATGGCATCTACGCTAATATTAGTCTGTTTCTCTCTTATTCCGAGGTCACCATAGCCACCAGATTCAGTCTTTATCCAAGTCAGAGGGTCAATGCAGTCACCTGGATCCAGTACGTATCCAGCCCAGATGGTGGATCAGCACCTAGAAAGGACCTCTACAGCCCTGAAAGACAACGGAGACCAGGACAACTAGAGCCCCAGAGACAGATCCCCTGTAAAGACCTTATCTCAGACGACCACTGGGACAAGACCACAGGAAACAGATGATTCTTCTGCACAATCTGACTTTGCTGCAGCCTGGAATTGAACTGCTGGTTTCATCTGGTCAGAGGAGAACTGGCCCCCCGACTGAGCCTGGTTTCTCCCAAGTTTTTTTCTCCATTCTGTCACCGATGGAGTTTTGGTTCCTTGCCTCTGTCGCCTCTGGCTTGCTTAGTTGGGAACACTTCATTTACAGCGATATCGTTGACTTGATTGCAAATTATTGCACAGATACTATTTAAATTGAACTGAGCTGCATGATGACATCACTGAATTCAATGATTAACTGCCTTTAACTGTCATTTTGCATTATTGACACACTGTTTTCCTAATTAATGTTGTTCAGTTGCTTTAACGCAATCTTTTTTGTTTAAAGCGCTATATAAATAAAGGTGACTTGACTTGACTTGACTCTTGTTCTGTCCAGGCTGGAAAATTTCAATGCTCTCTTGGCAGGTCTTCCAGCCAGTTCTATCAAACCTTTACAATTAATCCAGAATGTGGCAGCAAGATTAAGGTCTCGTCCCATTCATTGGTATTTGTGATATCACAAATCCTGGAAAATGTGTTGTAGTCCAAACATTCGTTCATTGTAGTTTTTGAAAAGTGATTTCTGTTAAATAAAATATCTCCTTTTGAAGTGGACTTCGAGCTTTGTAACTTTGCAGATCCTTTTTATGCTCAAACAGCAAGATTACAGACTAACTAAAGTTGAAAAAGAGAAAAAGCATAATAGGACACCTTTTTTAAAAAAACTAACACTAGATTCTCTATTCTTTTTGTATGATATCTGTTTATTTTATTTTATTTATTATACAATTAACAAAAGTAATAAAGGCCTCTAACACTAGCTTGCTCAATTTTTATTTCTATGTGTACTACATTAAGCTAACTGAGACTTGTTATAGCACTTGCGTATCATTGCTCTTTTGTTGATTTTGATTGTTGTAAAAGCATCTGCTAAATGTCCATTGTCAAAGCGTTCCATGCATTTACACTGCAGAAAGGTTCTTCCAAGCTGTTATGTACTTCTCTTTCATATTTACTGAACAATATGCACAAAAATATGTCAGTATATGATCATAAAAACAGCTGTTTTTTGTCTTAAGTGAATGTAACCAGTTGTAAAAGAAAACATCTCAGGTTACACATATACAGTAACTATGGTTCCCTGAGAAGGGAACGATACACTGCGTCCTCAAAGCAGTTGCTATGCGGCATGCCTTCAGCGTGACTGGTGTCTGAAGCATAAATCCAAACATGACAATAACATTGGCTGAGAACAGCCTATGATGTCATGACCAGTGTGACTACAGTATAAAAGGGCACCGGGAGAACACATCATCTGTTTCTTCATCTGAAGCTCATGTCCAAAGCATGGAATAAAGAGAGGACACAGTGTCTCGTTCCCTTCTCAGGGAACCATGGTTACATGTGTAACCCGAATCATTCCTTTCCAAGGGAACTTCAAACTGCGTCCTCTAAGCGGGAGCTATGGGGAACGGTATATCTATGCTGCCATGCTGAGTGGAGTGCATGCCAAGCACCAATGCGAGCACTAAGTACCAACTCAACCAAGACTATAGGATAACCAAGGATACATAAATAGAGTGAGCCCCAAGTGAAACTCAGGGCCTGAGCCAACTCAGAGAATTGGTACGAGGCTGGAAGCACGTAAGTACATTAAGCTCAGAAAGGGTGTAGCAATCTAATATTGTTGTCTCATGGAGCTCTGAGGAGCAGAGAACCCAATTCTCAAGATGAGAGGGACACTCAGATGCTCAGGAGGGAGCAGCGTGCTCATAGGTGACCCTCTGGAGTGAGGGGAGCACTGCTGAGCTCACCATAAAAGCAGCTTAAGAGGGGGGCCGAGAAAGGCCAGACCCCAGACATGGCTGTCCAGCACAGCCCCACAGAGTGGAGAATTCAACTCTCAGGATGAGAGGGAAACACAGATGCTCAGAAGGGAGCAACGTGCTCATAGGTGACCCTTTAGAGTGAGGCGAGCATTGCTAAGCTTGACCTTCAGAGCAGCCAAACAGGGAGGCAGAAGACCTAACAACCTGGAGCGGCTGCCTAATGGCATTCTAAGGAGTGGATAACTTAACTCACAGATGAGAGAACTGAATGCTCAGTTGGGAGCAGCAGGGGAGCACTGCCATGCTCAGGGAAACAGACTGACTGCAGACGGGACATCAGAAATTGGATCCAACTTAGAAGGGGATACCATGTTCCAACAGGGAGCAATAGGCTGCTACCATAGAGGCAAATAACCAAGGAGGCGACAAGGATGAACCTAACATCTCTGTATCCCCTCATGGCTCATACTGGGAGCAATAGGCTCATAGCTAACCCTTGTAGTGAGGGGAGCACTTCCTAGCTCAACCAGAAGACAACGCTAGACTAGAAGGGGCAGTCCAGGTGAGAGACAGTCAACTGTTACAGCTGAACACAGTCCTATGCTCTCTGCCTCGATAGAGAGCGTGGGTCCCATTTAACCAGGCTTAAAAGAGCCTGTAGAAGCAACAGGATGTAATGATCCACTCATGCACAACGGTCAACTGTTACAGCTGAACACAGTCCTATGTTCTCTGCCTCGATAGAGAGCATGGGTCCCATTTAACCAGGCTCAAAAGAGCCTGTAGAAACAATGGGATGAAATGATCTACTCATGCACAAAGAGCTGCTGCTCCTCAGAGCCAAAGCACTCAGGAAGGGTCTCAGCAGAAAAGGAAATCTCACTCTTACTTCAGGGAAAACAGTGTACTCAAGCCCACTCCACGGAGGGGCAATTTACTGGTTCAACCATAAGGGCAGTGTGATAGGGAGGTCCAAATGGGTCTAACCACTAAAATTGAAACTCCAGAGTGGCGAGTGGAGCTCTAACTCAGAGAATGTGCATAATGGTTGAGTGGATGACTCAAATCCCAGGAGGCCCCTCGGGTGAGACATGAGTAGCATGTCCTGGCCAGGGGAAAGCTTCTTGAAGCAATCACCCAGCCAGGATGTCAGGGAGCACAAAGCATTACACTTCGAAAAATGCTCAACCTCGAAGTAACCTCAATGGAAGACCCCATGGGGGTCCTTGAGGTTGCAGCGCTAAACTGGGGACCTGATGACCAAGGAGGCTCCAGATGAAGCCTAGCAACTTGGCTGCAGGTATCAGCAAGCATGAGGCTGAAGATGTAGGCTTACCATCCTGCCTGGATCCAGCACCAATGGATGAGGCCATTACCACAATCAGTTGACAGCGTAGTGGTTCTAACTTCCAGAAGGGGGGGTGCTCGTAGAGGTCCTAACCCTATTACAAAGTCAGAGGCTCAAAAACAGGTCCTAGTAATGCTGCAGAGGAAGGCTAGTTAGTGAGTACACATAAAAACTAGCAAAGGAGAGATTAAATGGATTGTACTCACCCACCATGGCTCCCGCGCATGACTCAAGTTCACGGATATATTCTGAAGGTCCAGACTGTCAGTAGGTAGTTCTATGAGACATAGAAACTAACCAAAACATTATAAGTCCAGCATGAGATACTGCAATGTAAGCACAGGAGGCTCCCACCTAACCATGGTCAGGTGGAGGGGAATAGCGGTTTCAGGGGAATCAGGGAGAGGAAGATGAGGGCAGATGTTAACCCTCTGGAGTCGATGCCTGCGTATACGCGTGTTGAGGCATTTTCTCCTGATAACCCCAAAGAGAACTTAAATCACACTTTCAGTTTTGATCGTACAGATAAGAGCAATGCATCAATCGAATCTGTACACGGTCTACTTTTATTTGTATCCACAAATAATAACAACAAAACTTTGTGCATTTATAAAGAAAACAAACAAGGTGCGCTGTCTGCAGCCTTGGTCTGCGGTGATCTTCATTTCGAAAAGCATCATTAAAATGAACTGTTACTCAGTGAATACTTAACACAGAGACATGGAGGTATATCTATAGAAAGCTTGACATATCTTCTTTTAAACTAAGCAAGTGCTACCAAAAACAAATATTCTGTGATAAAGTAATCTATATGAAACCAACGCGATGTCCAGTCTTTCACGTCTCCCTTTATTATATCTAATGCGACAGCGCCCATGCGCCGAGCCTACTATTGAGATTATAATCATCCACTTGAAGCTTGCGGCGAGTAACCGCCCTCATCAGAGCAAACAAAGCAACGAGACTGTACTTCGTTTTTTAAATGTTACTGTTCGCTTCGCGCAGAGAGGAATAAGACATAATTCACCTCAATAAGACCGCTGAGAGGAATAAGATTTGGATTACCTCAGAAAGAAGAACGAAGCGGCTTGACACAGCAGAGATAAACATGAGTAAGTCTTTTTTATTTTTAATCTACTTGTATTAATTCATTAGTTTGTATTAGTATTGTATACATTTTACTCGTTAGACTTTTTCCAGACTATAATTCCTGACTAAATGTATAATCAGGTGAAACATTATGAAGTTTCACTCTCAATGTTTCACGATGGCAGGATGGTTTTTATTTATTTATTTATTTATTTATTTATTTTATGTTCTATAACATAGACAGCAATACAATATAAAAGTAATATGAGTTATAATGTTGCTAGCTTAGTTTTAGTAAGAATGATTAGACAAAACTTTACTGTGATAGGCTATTCTCTGTTCACGAATATAGCCATATATGTTTATAACTATATTTATTGTATAGTGACTTCATACAAAGCATGCTTGTGTTTTCAAGAATGTAACTAATCTTCTGTTCATCAATATCTGCTCTGGTGTAAATATTTTTAATGTGTTATACCCGTCATTGGTGTTTGCAATCGTCTGAGGTAAAAAAAAAAAAAAAAAAAAAATTATCAAGTAAGCTGTAAATATCACTGACAATAAATGTGCTATGTGTTAATTGTGTTCTTTCTTTCCTGTAAATTACTAATAGTATCAGTGACCATCACAATAATTTTAATAATGTGGTTGATTTGCGTAAACAGCATGCTTACTTTTTAATTTCAGATAAATAATAACCTGTTGCATAGTGAGCCAATGCAAATAAGCAGCCCACTCAGGAACCTGGAACACAGCTAAGACCAAGTGAGGCACACACTCCCATCTCTTCAATGTCTCTTCAAAAAAGTATGTCCTTCAGAGCACATAAACAATATACATTTTGGAAATGCCAGGTATGTGATGTTCATTTATATATTTCAACATGACACATGAGCCTGCATTTATTTGATCCAAAATACAGAAAGTTGTATTTGCTGAAGCAGTAATATTGTGAAATATTTTTACTATTTAAAATAACTGCTTTCTATTTGAATATATTTTAAAATTTAATTTATTCCTGTGATCAAAGCAAAATTTTCAGCATCATTACTCCAGTCTTACTCCAAGTCTAACAATATAAACTATTCCATTTAACAGCTGGGAGTCTGTATGTATATATATATATATATATATATATATATATATATATATATATATATATATATATATATATATAAACTTATTTAGCACACAAGTAATGATAAATAAAATACTCATGTTAGAAACGATGCTGTTCTTTCAATTAATAAAAAAATAATCTCTTCTCAAAATTAATAATAATAATAATAATAATAAATGTTTTTTTGAGTAGCAATATTAGAATGATTTCTGAAGGATAGTGTGACTGGAGTAATGATGCTAAAAATTCAGTTTTGAAAGTCCGCTTTGATTGTTCCTAATAAACTGTTTAACCACACTTGCAAGTGAATCTCAAGTTATTTTGTGGGATAATTAAATATATTCTAAATAAACTACAAGCATAAAAATATATACATTTATTTTGTCCTCACATTCTTTCTTGTAACTCTTCTCTCTCAGTCACACACCTGGCTGAAAGGCCAATCACACAAATATTCATAATAGTTGATGCTTACTCGCATATGCTCTTTTTAAACAAAAAGTGTCTTAGAAAAATTGTATTAATCTATTGTTTTCTGTGAGTGAGTAAAAAAGATGATTTTCACATCATTTTGAAGTAAAAATTCTAGGCTACAAGCTCCAGGTTTGACAGTCTTGTGAACAAATGTTGTCTAGGTGTTTTTTGACCTTATTTCAGTGACTTCAAAATTGTAGTTTTTTACTAACCATGCATAAACGTTGTTTTCTCAAAAAACACAATCATGTACATGCTTGCTATTTACATATTATTGTAGCACAGTTTGTACTGATTACAGTGTTATTAGACTTTAGCCATGTATCTATTTATAAGCAACTGAAAAAAGCACAAAAATCAGGGGATGTCAAAACTTCTCCAGGCCCCCAAAACCCCTCAAACCCCAGAGGGTTAATACCCTCAAAGGGAGGTGAGTAGATGTTTTCAGGTTTTACTGTGGTCTGGACGAAGTTCGAAATTCCCTCAGAAGGGAACACGTGTAACAAGTATATTTAGATCTGCGTGCGTTCAGTGTTAAAGAAACAGCAGCCTAATAAACATGCTGCCTGTAATTAATGTTAATCAAAGAACAAAAGAAAATCATTGACTTATCTTGACTGAATATCTTTCGTAACTTTAAATAGGATTAATTTATTAATTTAAACTATAGTGTTTTTATACTTTTGATTTCAATTTCTGTACCTGAAATTTGATCAGTTGTATTTATTTATGCTATTGCTAATTGATTTGTTTGTTCCTATTTTATTACTGAGTGTTTACTTGTCTTTAACAATTTAAAGACAATCGAAATAGGAATCGGTAAGCAGAATCGGAATAGGAATCGATAAAATATATACCTATAGTTCCAACCCTAATCAACAAGCTAATCAATGTCTTCAGGATTACTGGGAAAGTTGTGATTTTGTTCAAGAATAGAGCTAAAGTGGACTTTGAAATCAGAAAATGTTCCAATTTCTAATAGATTTCATATATGCAGATCAAAGAAAAGCATCTTGGAATGCTGCTTGCTAGAAGGACCTGGTGAAGTAACCCCAAATGGTGTTGTATGTTCGACTTTCAGTCATAAACAGTGCTGGGCAGTAACGCATTACTTAGTAATACATTACTGTAATTTGATTACTTTTTTAGTAACGGAGTAATTTCAAAATAGTAATTAGAGTATAGTTACAAGCCGAGGTCTCTATACGTTACTGCCGCGTTACATTGCTGACAGAATACAGTGTTTTATAATCTAGAGATTGTAAAAAGGATGTAACACATGCACGGTCGAGTCAAGTGCCAGTGGATTAGAGAACTGCTACCGCGAGACCCGATCCAACAGAGTGCAACACATGACAAGATGGGTGAGTTCTGGTGCGGGCGGGTAGACACTTGTATGTGCGCAGAACGCAGGAGAATAAAATGATTCACGGGTCTCCCACAAAATTAAAATATCTAGACATAAGATATCTAAAACAAATAAATTGTTATTCATCTATTGCACAAAAGCAGCATGAACTAATATAAAATATAAACGATTAACAGGTGCAAGTGTATGCATAGTTTCTATATAGGCTATAACACGTGTTTGCAAAGTTGAGCAATGCAGCGCTGAATTTGCGTGCTCACAAATCCTCTCATTATAACACATGAATTGTAGACATTATGAAAGTTTCATTATGCATATATTTATTGTGTTATAACAGATTTGTGAGATTGCGATGAACTGTGATGTCTTTTAGAGATTATAAATGCAGCATTCTTTGCTGGCATTCTGCCATGCCAAACCATGAACACAGCAGCCGCTTGCTTTAGTTAAAAATAACAGTGTTCTGTGAATGTTGATGCGTTCATAACAAATATTTATCGGGAGCGTCTATGTTGGGATTTCATAAATTTCATGGAGAAAAAAGTAACGTAACTAAGAATGTAACTAATTACTAATTACTTTAGATATAAAGTAATCAGAACAGTAATGTGATTATTTTTAAAAGGAGTAATCGGTAATTTGATTACATGTTCAGAGTAAATTGCCCAACACTGGATAAACAATAGAAGAAAGGCCAAGGAACATCTCCTGGTACAAAGGGTTAAAAAGCATTTAATCACATTGGAACTTTGGTTCTCAACCAGCCTCTCATAACCCTACAGAAAGATAAGCTATTTGGAGAATGGATGAATGTACTTAGTTTGGGACTTAATTTAATACATATGTTTGTAGAGTTCAAAACAGCATGGGAACTTAGTAATTCCATTTAATGTCTAACTTTCACCTTGGTTTTTGTGTTTTTTTCTTTGTGGTTTTTATTTTATTTTATTTTATTTTTTGCATCCATGACCACCATCCCACTGGTTTACTTTTAAATTGGGCCAGCAGTGCCATTTCAATGTAAAGGCAGTTTCACTTGTGATGCAGAAAGAGCAAGTGTCTAGTTAATTTTTGGTGAGACACACATGGAAAGCAGCAAAGTGCAGGAAATTCTGATAGTGATACGTACTTTTCTGTGTACTTTTCACCCAGTAGTACTGCTCCCTGACTTTGGGTGGTGTGAACAGTGCCATTTAGATCCAGTCCACTGGCCAGTTGTATTGCAGAAACATGCCATACATACAGTAGGCGGCTAACCAAAATTCCTATTACCGCCGTGTGTACCGCCGTTATAGGGCCACGAAGTTATGTCGCATTTTGAAGTTGTTCACATACTGCCAGGTGGCGCAAAGGGACAGTTTGCAAACTGACTAAATTTTATATATTTTTTTGTAAACAGAGATCAAATAATGAAATAAAACAGCAATAACATTATAATATAACATTATAACATCCTTAAAAATCTGAAAATTAATTGAAAATTAATTATTAGAAAGTTACTTTCAAAACCTTTGATAGTCGTAGGCTGAAGCCTAATGCATCAAAAATTCAAAAAAAAAAAAAAAAAAAAAATTTACATAAAGTCTCTTAATGCATGTTATGGTTATTAAACAGTCATTATGAAAACCATTAAAACTACACAATTTCCTTGTATTATGTTGTTATTTCAATCTAAGCTTTTGAACGAAAAATCCTGACCTTGGTCGTTGGTCCTCTGTACAAGGCTGCTCATTCATGACACTCTATTTGCATCGCAATTTACTCTGACTCGCACCATAAAAAAATAAAAATAAATAAGTTGTGAGAAATCAAGATTAATAGGCTAAAACTGTGACATGAAAACTCCTAGAAATCATACAAAAAGTAGAATATTAACATTTAAGGAGGTGTACATTAGTCTATGCCATAAAAAAATAAAACGATTGAAAATGTGGCTTATTGATGAGTGTTGTAAGCTAGGCCTTGTTCTAACACATATTTTGGCATTCACATTAATGCCACAAATTATGAAAGGCTTGAAACTAACATTTAATAATTTGCTGATGTATTTCAGCAGGTCACACATACTTATTCGTTATCTTAACACATCTATTCCCATATACAGAGCCCATGACATGCCAAAAATTATGTCCCTGAATTAAGAAATTGATCACGTTTTATCGTTCCTTTGTATGAATTAAAACGTTTTAAATAATAATTAAACATTTTTTAAAATAATAATAAGAATAATAATAATACTGATAATAATACGGTTTAGCATACAGAGTTTGGGCATGCAAGAGATTGGGGGAATCTGTCAAATGTAAAAAATGAATTAGACAACAAAATAAATCTTAAGAATTTTCTAATTTAACAAGAAAACGGCTGTTGTAGCCCATCCGCCTCAAGGTTGTGCGTGTTGTGGCTTCACAAATGCTTTGCTGCATACCTTTGTTATAACCAGTGGTTATTTTAGTCAAAGTTGCTCTTCTATCAGCTTGAATCAGTCGGCCCATTCTCCTCTGACCTCTCGCATCAACAAGGCATTTTCGCCCACAGGACTGCCACATACTGGATGTTTTTCCCTTTTCACACCATTCTTTGTAAACCCTAGAAATGGTTGTGCGTGAAAATCCCAGTAACTGAGCAGATTGTGAAATACTCAGACCGGCCCGTCTGGCACCAACAACCATGCCACGCTCAGAATTGCTTAAATCACATTTCTTTCCCATTCTAACATTCAGTTTGGAGTTCAGGAGATTGTCTTGACCAGGACCACATCTATGTATATAGTTACATAGAACAGGTGACAATATTAATAGACAAGGCACAATATTGAGGCAGATTTTATGCAAGTGTACGGACGTGCAAAGTATGCAGTTGGGTTCCAAGTGTTTGTAATTTAAGTATTTATAGTAGGGGTGTATATGTGTGAGTGTAGTTGTCTGGTCAGTTCACATGGAGTCGAGGAGTCTGATGACACGAGGGAAGAAACTGTCCCGCAATCTGACCGTGATGGCCTAAATGCTTCTGTACATTCTTTTGGATGGCAGAAGGGTGAAGAGCTGGTGTGAGGGGTGTGTGGGGTCACTTGTAATCGTAATGGCTTTTCAGATGCAGCAAGTGGTGTAAACGTCTGTGATAGAGGGGAGAGAGACTCCAATGATCTTTTCAGCTGTCCTTACGATCCGCTGCAGGGTCTTGCGATCTGTGATGGTGCAATTCCCAAACCAGGTAGTGATGCAGGTGCTCAGAATACTCTCCACAGTCCCTCTGTAAAATGTGGTGAGGATTGGGTTGGAAGATATGCTTTCTTCAGTCTGCGTAAAAAGTAATGATGCTGCTGAGCTTTCTTTGCTATGGAACTGGTGTTGAGAGACCAGGTGAGGTTCTTCGTCAGATGAACACCAAGGAATTTGGTGCTCTTTACGATCTCCACAGAGGAGCCGTCGATGTTCAGTGGAGAGTGGTTGGTATGTGATCTCCTAAAGTCAACAACTATCTCTTTAGTTTTGTCCACGTTCAGGAACAGGTTGTTGACTTTACACCAATCCGCTAGCCGAAGCACCAAGATGGTGCTGGAGAAGCTGTTTCCAAACCGGACTGTCTGAAGCCTCTCTGACAGGAAGTCCAGGATCCAGTTACAGAGGGAGTGGTTCAGTCCCAGCAGACTCAGCTTTTCAATCAGGGTCTGAGCAATGATTATATTGAATGCTGAGCTGAAGTCTATGAACAGAATTTTGACATATGTGTCTTTTTTATCCAGGTGAGTGAGAGATAGATGTAGGGAGGTTGTGATGGCATCATCTGTTGAGCGTTTTGGGCAGTACGCAAACTGTAGTGAGTCCAGTGTGAGGGACAGCAGGTTCTTGATGTGCTTCATGACAAGCCTCTCAAAGCACTTCATGATGATGGGTGTGAGTGCAACGGGTCGGTAGTCGTTGAGGCTGGACACTGTGGACTTCTTCGGCACAGGGACGATGGTGGTAGCCTTGAGACATGCTGGGACGATGGTGCTGTGCATGGATGTGTTAAAGTTGTCTGCATCAGCCAGCTGGTCTGCACATCCTCTGAGCACTTTGCCTGGAATGTTGTCTGGTCCTGCAGCTTTTCGTGGGTTAACTCTGCTCAGAGTCTTCCTCACATCATCTCTGGAGAAACACAGTATCTGGTCGTCGGGAGGGAGGATGAACTTCCTCGCAATGGTGTCATTCTGTGCCTCGAAACATGCGTAGAAGTCATTCAGTGCATCTCGGAGGGAGGCATCATTGTTCCAAGCAGGTGGTGATGGCCTGTAGTTGGTGATGGTTTGGATGCCTTGCCACATACACCAAGTGTCGTTGCTGTCCCTGAACTGGTTGTGGATTCTCTGGGAGTGTGCGCGCTTTGCTTCTCTGATTGCCCGAGACAGTTTGGCCCTTGCTTCTCTTAGTGCTGCCTTATCGCAAGTTGAGAAGGCAGAGTCACGGGACTTCAGCAATGTACGCACATCCGCAGTCATCCATGCCTTCTGGTTGGCGTGTGTAGTGATTGCCTTGGAGTTGTAGCGAATCAGCTCAAGGGGGAAATATGAATAATCAATCATAACTAGTTATGAGTAATTATAAATATTTAGAGCCGCTGTAAGTATTTACTTGACCTCTCAGTGTCAACTGTCTGTCAATTCTAAGAACGTTAATTTCCTGGTTAAGAAAATAACTTTTTTACTGTACAATACTACTCAGAGCATGTAGCAAAAATCTGCATGATTAGGGACTTCACTTATGAGCAAACAATGAACAACCTCAAGTGTGATACAAATAAGACTTTATTAACTACATAAACACTTTAACTAGTCTAACATACACACACACACACACACGCATACAGTGGGCATAGGAAAAGGGTTAAAGCTTAAGCAGTAAAGAGATGAGAAATAAAGACATGAAGCTATGATACAATTTGATATTCAGCAGATCTACAGCCTGAAGGAAACATCAGTTTCTTAGTTCAAACACACCTTTGTAAAAGGTGCATATGATACCTAACGTATCAGTTACTAAGACTAAGTTTGATACTTGCATGTCTCAAATGTTTGAAAAAGAATCACAGTTCGAATCACAGGATCTTGATGAATGAATAGTCAAGGCCAAAGCCTGGCACAAGCTTAGCGTGGTTTTAAGGCTTTTAGCTCAGCATCGTCTCCTGGAATTCCTGAATCTAAAAGAACCGCCCTGATCTGGTGATCAGTGATCTATATAGGGGGACGATGTCACACCCTCAGGATTTGAGTGAGCCAATGAGGAATGGTACCTTTTGGAGGGAAGTTTTACAACTCTTTGTTTCTAGTATGGTGTCTTGCATATGAAATTAGATTGGGGGGGTGGGGGTTCAAGAGAAGAATCTTTAAGATTCTTATAAAACTAATGTGTTGCATAGACATCAACATATAATATACAATCTCATTTAGATCACGAAAATACGAACTCATAGATACCAAACATCATATAGATAAAGTTATATTAACTAGTGATCCATCATAGGCATGTATAAAACATATACAATACACAAAACACAATATACAAGAACAGTAACAGCATACACAATGCCCTAAAGTATATGTGAATTAATTCAAAGAAAGGTTTTTTTATGCATTAATTAGAGAAGAGTCCCTTTTTATGTGTATTATGTGTCTGTTTTTGAGAGACTCGAGTTAAGAGTGGCTTAGCCACATTCCTGGGCATCGTAAACCTAGTGTTATCAGATAGTGTGCCTATGGTTGCAATGGAACCAGAGGCCTGTTCTGCCCTTTTTGATGTGATAGTAACCTTTTGGGGGAAGGGTCCATAGACCCTCTGGTTAGATAAGGAGGCATTAGATATTATTTAAATATAACAAATAGTTGTGTGTCTGATTGGTCCAAATGCTACAGAGTCTGTGACATCATCAATGCATTTACTGATGTAGCTGGTCACCGATGCCGTATATTCCTCCAAGTTGATGGAGTTGCAAGTTGTTGCAGCCTCTCTGAATATGCGCCACTCAGTCTGCTCAAAGCAGTCCTGGAGAGCAGAAATGGCTCCTGCCGGCCAGGTTCTAATCTGCTTCAGAACCGGTCTGTCGCCTCTGACTAGTGGTCTGGAATCAGCATAACAGAGATGTGGTCTGAGTAGCCGAGGTGGGGGCGGGGCTCCGCGCGGTACGCGCCGGGAATGTTTGTGTAAACAAGATCCTGCGTGTTTGTCCCTCTCATTGCAAAGTCCACATACTGATGGAATTTAGGGAGTACTGTTTTGAGCTTCACGTGATTGAAATCTCCCGCGACAATGAACAGTCCATCAGGGTGTGTGTTTTGTAGTTCACTTATACTAGTGCTAGAGCTAGGAAGAATGTACACTCCAACTACAAACACTGTGGTGAATTCCTGTGGTAAATAAAAAGGTCTGCATTTAACAGCCACAAACTCCACTAGTGATGAGCAGTATCTAGAGACCAGTACAGAGTTCGTGCACCATTTTGTGTTGATGTAAACACACAAGCCACCGCCACGAGCCTTACCACACACCCAGACAGCAAGCAGTTTGGTCCAGATCCGGCCCACATCTGGGCCAAAACTGCTTGCTGTCTGGGCAGATCTTTGTCTCTGTCGGCACGAAACACAGCGAGCCCGTCTAGTTGAATGGCGGTGTCTGGAATTCTGTTACTGAGCCACGTCTCTGTGAAAACAAAGACGCAACAGTCTCTGAACTCCCTCTGTGTAGCTTATTGAAGCTGAATGTAGTCCAATTTATTGTCCAGGGAGCAGACATTGGAGAGCATGAGAGACGGGAGAGACAGCCGGCTAGGATTTGTTTTTAGCCTAACGCGGACTCCCACTCTCTTCCCAAGCTTATGCTTCCTCTCGCACCACCTCCGGTGTCCCCTTCCCTGGTTTCTGGCATCAGGCGACGCCGGGGATTGGGGGCCTGATCTCTGTAGTATGCCAAGTGTGCATAGGTTCTTCAGCAGGTCATCTCGCAGTGCAGTTTTAGGATTATTTCTGTATTTGAGCAGGCACTGTCGATGATATATATGAACATTGGTTGCACCGTTGTCCATAGAACTGTCTAAAAACACAGAAATAGCACCTTTTGGATCTAGAGCGGCCATTGTGAGCTGCTGTCGCGCCGCCATCTTGAGACCAATCCTGTGCTCACTCTCTGTTCTGCCACCGCCAAGGAGGCCGTTCATGAACTCACTGTCTGTCCTGTCACGGCCAAGAAGGTCGTTCAAGAACTCTCTGCCTGCTCTGTCACAGCCAAGTGGTCCATCCATGCCTCTGCTCCACCTTGGCTTCCTGCTCTGCCAGTACCACTTGGCTGTCCTGCTCTGCCTGCTCCACCATGGCTCCCTGTTCTGCCTGCACCGTCATGGCTCTCTGCTCGGCCTGCTCTGCCATGGTCCCCCGCTTGGCCTGCTCCACCATGGCTCCCCGCCACGCCATTTAATTGCAAAATAAAGAAAAAATTATTAATTTAATACTTCCTGTGCTTCTCACTGTGCTTCTTCAGATGCTTCAAGTAATAAGGATATCTTGCTGATTGGTCTTTCAATTTTATTAGATTTTGTTTCTAGTAGCATACTTCTAATGTATCCTTTGGAATCTGCTCTTACTTCTAAGATTCTGCCCATGATACACAGTCATTGTGGTGCATTTGGGTCTGCTACCAGCACAATGTCCCCTACTTTGAAGTTTCTTCTTACACGTTTCCACTTTTGCCTTGTTTGCATCATAGGAGGATATTCCTTTGCCCCATCTGGTCCAAAGAAGTTTGCAATGTACTGGACTTGCCTCCATCTTCGCCTTGAATAAAGATCATCCTTGTTAAATATTCCCAGTGGAAGATTAGGTTGTACTTTCAGCTGCAATAAGTGATTGGGCGTAAGTGGTTCCAAGTCATTGGGTCACCAGAAGATGCTGTTAAAGGGCGATTATTTAATATAGCTTCCACTTCGCACATAACTGTTTCTAAACTCTCATCATTAAGAGTCTGTTGCTTTGTGATTGACAGAAGAATCCTTTTTATTAGGTGAATTAATCTTTCCCACACCCCTCCATGGTGTGAACCACCGGCTGGGTTGAAGATCCATTTTATTCCTCTTTGCAATAAAGCATTCTCAATCTTGTCTAGATTCCATTCTTTCAGAGCCTGCTTTAGTTTTTTTTCTGTGGCAACAAAATTTGTGCCATTGTCAGATCCAATTTCTTTAACTTGGCCTCTTCTACAGATTAATCTTCTGAGTGCATTCAAACATGAATCCATGTCAAGAGAATGAGCCACTTCCAAGTGCACAGCTCGACTTACAAGACAGGTAAAGATGACTCCATATCGCTTAACCATACCATGCCCCCTTTTGACTTCAATTGGCCCAAAGTAGTCAACACCAACATACGTGAATGGTGGTACATCAGGTGTTATGTGATCTTTAGGCAAATCTGCCATCTTCTGCGCTCCCATGGCTGCGCTACATCGTCTGCAGGTTACACACTCAGAAATGATCTTTCTTGCATGGATTTCACGCGGGCCAAATGTGGGCCGGATCTGGGCCAACACTATGTTGCTGTCTGGGATATCCAGAAGCCTTTGGTTTAATGCATCTAGCTATGTCAAAACTTTCTATTACTTTGAGTCCTGAAAGCCATCTCTTCCAAGGTTGCATGAATGAGTCTGGAATTCTGTCATCCCATGAGTAATTAAACTTGCAAAGTTCCTGCATGATGTATTTTGCAGTAAAGATGAAAAGGGCTACAAATCCAAATGGGTCAAACACAGAACTGACAAGGGATAAGATTCCTCTTCTAGTACATTTTTGCAGTGAAACCTTGAAATTGAATGTGTCCTTTTCGACAGACCAATTAAATCCAAGAGCTCTTTCTGTAGGAAGGGTTTCAGAGTCTAAGTTAAGATTTTTTTTTTACTTCTTTTGCTCTGTCTTCAGGTATTCTCCAGTATGTCATGATTGTTGTTTTTCTATCTTCAGTACAGTGCTCAAAGGTTCTTATAAAGGTTAGGTAATGTAGTGGATCCCCTGTGAATATTTCCCTTGAAGGTAAGGCTGCTATTTTCTGTTCTTTAACTAACATCTCCATTATTTTATTTTGACATTGCATTACATTAACAAGATCCTTCTCAATACCTGTAGAATGCAGCAGCCTAGTACTATATCAGTCCTTAATGGATTCTTTCTTAAATGCAGGTTGCAGTTTTCCTTTAACAAACGGCTTTGCTTGAACATTTACAACTTTAGTCTGTCTAGCCAGATTAGATTTAATTACATGACGTTTCACAAAAGAGCTTTTATCCTCTTCTTCTTCAACATCATCCTCATCACCATCATCGTTCACATCATCAATATAGGGCTCAAAAGAAAGCAAAACATTCATTCATTCTATCTTCAGCAGTTGTAACTGGAAGTTGCTGCAACTCATTATCCATCAAATCCATTGCCCTTATTTGAGCTTCTGAAACAGCAATGTCTGTATCAATGGCTAATCTCTCTTTTACTGCTTTTTATCCAAGTTTCTCTTTCTAATTGCAATTTCTTTTCTAGTGTGGCTGCATGTGCCAGTGATTCAGCTTTCTTAGCTTCAGCTTGTCTTCTAATGGAGGAACCAGTGGACTTACTACTGCTCTGTGATGTTGTAGACATATCACCATGTTCGTTTCTGGATTCAAGACTTTCTTTTGCAGGAGCATTTTTTAACCACGCATGGATTTTATTCTTGAATTCTTTATAGTCATTATACCTTGGTAAATACCGATATTTATGATCACTTTCTCTTTCTTCAACAGACAACGCATCTTGCACTGTTTGATGTAATGCAGCAAAGGCAGTCATCGTTTTTTCAAACAAACTAAGCTTCAAACAAACACATCTTCCTCTTTATCATACGATTTAAGAAGCGGTTCTATAACATTCCGCTTATTGGCTAACCGCGCCACTGATACTTTCCTTGCATTCTTGTGCTTTACTAGAGCTGCATGAGCGGCTTTCTGAGTGAGTTTTCTTTCGCGCTTTGCGCGCTCAGTATGTTTGTCCTGTACCGCGGCTGCATGCGTTTCTAACGGAGTGTCTTCGTCAGCCATTGCTAACACTCGCCAACGGTAATAAAATGCGACACTAAGCAAACTTTCTTCCTACAGAAAGCTGTAGAGGCTTGGCGTCCTCAGGTAGCATGCTCCTGTCTAATGCTGGCATGGCCAGTGACACCATCAAACGGTGTCTCTAATATCTACTTTCTGCCAGGTTTCTTAAAGGGCTACACTCTTAATTTGACTCCTACAGTGAGCCTGTGCTAATTGTGGCCTCCGTTTCCTGTTCTTAGCTGACAGGAGCGGCACCCGGTGTGGTCTTTTGCTGCTGTAGCCCATCTGCTTCAGGGTTCGACGTGTTGTGCGTTCAGAGATGGTATTCTGCATACCTTGGTTGTAATGAGTGGTTATTTGAGTTGCTGTTGCCTTTCTATTATCTCTAACCAGTCTGCCCATTCTCCTCTGACATCAACAAGGCATTTCCGTCCACACAACTGCTGCTCACTGGATATTTTCTCTTTTTCGGACCATTTGTGAATGTGTGAATGAGTGAATGAACAGCGCTCTCTTCCACCCTCAATACCCACGGCTGAAGTGCCCTTGAGCAAGGCACTGAACCCCCAGTTGCTCCCCGGGTGCTGGATATATAGCTGCCCACTGCTCACTTCTCACTGCTGCGTGTGTGCACTTGGATGGGTTAAATGCAGAGCACCAATTCCGAGTATGGGTTACCATACTAGGCAAATGTCACGACTTTCACTTCACTTTCGGTTTGAACTTCAGCAAGTCGTCTTCATCACATCTAGATGCCTAGTTGCTGCCATGTGATTGGCTGATTAGCAATTTGTGTTACCAAGCAATTGAATAGGTGTACCTAATAAAGTGGACGGTGAGTGTACATGCTTTAAAAACTTTAACAGAGATGTCTAGTAGCCTACTGGACGTGCCTTTAGAGAGAAATGCAACCTTCATTCAAATTATACAAGCAGGGAGTATTTGCTTTCGTTTTAAATTGGTTCCTTTAAAAGTAAACATTTTTCTCATGTATATGAGGTACCCCGGTTTTTCATTATTTCATTATCAGGAAAAAATTCAAGTGATCACGTGGGCGCCTCCCTGTCATGCATGTGCATTAATACTTTTCCACACAAACACTAAAATATGAATAGTAATAAAGCAAATTTATTTTAGGTGAACGCTACAGTATGGGATCCGCATTAAAATAAATCTTCACAAGTCTACATCCGAGACAGGTGCAGTTATATGATGTGTTTGAATTGGTGGGGGTGTTGGTTTGTTGTGTAGCCCCATAAGCAACCAGTGTTCGAATTGAGGGGGGGCTGGGGGGGTCCGGGACCCCCCATAAATTAAAACTAAAATAGAAACAATATTTGACATAGCCATATCTATTTTTTATCGAAGTATTGCGCTGCCGCTCCCATAAAAATCTACTTCAAATTAGATGTGCGTCTGAAAATACGCTCAAGTGCGCCACACGCTGTTTTCTGAAGGAATTTACAGACCCGCGGGCGCGACGTCGCTGTGTGTGATTGGCTGGCAGAGTGATCCTTCCTCAGTATTTTACCTCACGATGACGGTAAGATAATATTTCTTTGTTTTATGATTGTTTGGTACACCTAATTTACTGCTACTGAATAAGTGTTTATCTTAGAATCGGACAGTTACTTTTATTATAATCTTGGTCTGTCAATAGTTGTTTTTTTATCTTATGATGCTAGCTCACTATCGGATTGTTAGTTGTAATTAGCCATCTAACGTAATTCTGAGAAAAAAGCTTGCATTGCACCCATTCTGAATTAAACAAATAATTTTAAATCTAGTAACCTTAACTGCTCAAAAACAGTGTTAATTTAATTAAGGAAATTATTACTGATGAAAATTTTCATCAGGTGAAGGCTTTTTTTGGGTCAACGATGACAAAGCAGGGTTGCTAACTCTCACAAATCGTGCTTGAGAAACACATGCATCGATTATTACGCCCAAGGCAAACATGCAGATCAACCGTTTTTTGTTATGAATTGTATCCTAT
Source organism: Cyprinus carpio (assembly GCF_018340385.1). Classification (NCBI taxonomy): domain Eukaryota; kingdom Metazoa; phylum Chordata; class Actinopteri; order Cypriniformes; family Cyprinidae; genus Cyprinus; species Cyprinus carpio. The sequence goes on from NC_056615.1 coordinate 996,242, forward strand.
TTTCCGTTATTATGTATAGCCTAATACAATTAGTGTAGTATTTAAGGTTAAATGGAGAAAAGGGTTTTAAATTCAATGCAAAGAGGCAAATTAAAATCATTTTGTGGCCAGAAAAATAATAATTTCCATTTGCAATGCCATGGTTTACCCACTCTAATAAATATACATGTATCTAGTCTAGTTTGCTCAAAAGAGTATTGCAGGTCATAACTGCTTACTTATTTTTAGGTTTTGCATTTGAATAAATATTTAGAAATGATCAAACACTAGATTTTAAAATGATACATTTTAAAAAGATACGCGTATAAGCACACACACAAGTGAATATTAATTAATGCAAGAAAATACTGAATTTAACCCAAGAACAGTAAGTACAGTAGGCCTATTCATGTGAATTGATAGCGAATCAAGTGATCGAAATTGATTAATGGTCATCAGCATCGTAATCGTATCAAATTCTTTCTATTTTTTCCCTCTTGTAGAAACACTATTGTGACAAAACATATATTTAATGTAGTCTCTCATTCACCACTATAAGTTTACCCAACTATGAAAATTTCCGCTAGAAAATATGAAAGGGTTATATAACTAGATTCAAGATAAATTAGTTTTTTTTTAATGAAATAGAATGCCTACATGTGCACTGTTCAAAGTATATAGAGAGATTTTTATTTAATTTTACATATAGTAAATGCTCAGCTGCAAAAACATGTTCTGAAACACACAAAGTAAATGAAATTCACAAGTAAAGTAAATGAAATTATATTATTATATGAAATAAATAAATACAAATGTATATTACTAGTTTTTTTTTTTTGGGTGGTGTGGGGTGGGGGGGACCCCCCAAGAGCTTTGACACAATTCGAACACTGGTTATAACCTGTAAACTGCCTTTTGTCTTTTAAACATAATGTCTTTTAAACATTTTTAAATGATGTGCCGCTCCTATTCGTTGATCATTAGTGTTCTTGTTGCAGTCATAAACATGTTTTATTTACGCTCATATTATTTTTTAAATAAATCGCTTATGCATTAAATAATAAAGATACAAAGCAGGTTAAGTTAAATTGTACAAATAAAATGCTACAGACTGCGAAGAAGATTGCAGTTTACTGGATTTGCTAGAAGATTGCAACAAAGTGATTTTTTATTTATTTATTTATTTATTTATTTTTACATGCAATGATACAAAATAAAAACAAGATTTGTAATGAAGAAAAAATAGACAAACAAGTATAAATGATGTAACCCCTCAGCACATCTCTTAAGCGTCACACTCTTGACACACTTGAGCATGCATGCAGAACAGCCAAATCTTGCACTCTACTACTAAATTTGCATCGCGAATATGAAATATTTTATCTAAGCCTACAGTGTTTTTCTTTCATTTACTGCCGACTGCAGCCGTCAAATGTAACATTGGCGATGAAAAGCTGACGGCTATTTGTGAAAATGCACTTTGAAGCGTTCGCTTGATAACTTGTGGTTAAAGCGCCACTCAGTGGTCAAAAGCTGCAAATGCATTTTGCAGACACGGTGGAGCCCACTGCGGTAAAAAAGCATGTTCTGGTTGGCCGCCTACTGTAGATTTATATCATAGAGGAATTTGTAATCCTGACCCACATATTTTGTCTTGCAATCAGTGAGCAAACATAGCAGTTCCTTTCTTTTTTACTGATTTGAGTAATTATCATTTAAATAATGATTTGAAATTAATAATGAGACACAAGATCAAAAGAAAGACAATGAGAGGGAGAAAGAAGACAAATAATCAATGACGTACAAGTCTTACAAAACTATGTTGTAAAAGATGATGTTTTAAAATATGATTCAAATTTTAAATGTTTCACCCCAAGTAAGACAAGACAATTTAAACAGAGAGGATATAAAAAATAAAAAATAAATAAAAAATGGTCAAGTAAAACACAAAAAAATAATCTTCTAAGAAGAGAACTCCATGATTGTAACTTTAAAACAGACTGTATTGACCACTACTGCTTAGAATAAAGTACACATTCTACTGGTTTTACTATATTAAGCTGCTCACCCAGTGCACTCATTGGATTTTCAGCAAATTATTGGTCAAATCTCACAACTATGATCCTGTAATATTTGAATCAAGCTGTTTTGTGTTATAGGCAGAGAAACAGAAGCAACCAGCTTTACTCCAGGAGTTGCATTAGACACAAGATACAAAGGACAAAGCAACTTCTGCCATCATTTATTCACCCTACTTACATTCTAAAATTGTATGCATTTGTTTCTTCTATTGAAAAAAAATAAATAAAAATAAAATAAAATGAATAAATGCCCACTAAATTATAGTGATATCAGTGTAAATTGGTTTTGTAAAACCATCTTTTACCTCAATCATTGGTTGACCGACTGTTGTCCCTTTGTATTACTACACTCTATTTTTTCTAATTAAAAGTGTAAAGCTGCTTTGACACCATATGTATTGTTAAAAAAGCTATATAAATAATGATGTCTTGACTTGACCAACTATTGCGTGTTGCTATTGCTAGTGAAAACCGGGGTAAGATGTATTTCTAATTCAGATGTACCCACCATCTATTTCAGACCTATTTCAATGGAAGGCAGTAAGAAGGATTAGGCATCATACTTTATCTGAAATACAGGAAATACTTTGATATAGACATTGCTGATCAAAACACTGCATTGTGTGTGTTGCGCACAGTCCTTAAGGTAGAGCTCAAGGTGAAGTTGTTATTGGTGATGCTTGGATGTTCTGTTTTGAGGTAGGTAGTAATAGGCATGAAATGTTTAAGAAACACTATTTAAATCTCAGAGTGCGCGTTGGTGCTTTGTTGTAGTATCCGTGTAGCTAAAAAGCATAATTAGATCAATGATAGCATGTTTAACCAGAGTTTTTATTTTTGTTATACAAGGTTGAAGATTAAATAAATAAGCTTAATTTTAGGAAATGTATCTTAGCTATTAGGGAAAAAATCTAAATGTATGCTGATATTTAGGTTATCTTGTGTTTGCTTTTCTAGGTAGATGATCAAACAGACAAGATCAGGAGAGAGAAGACTAGCATCCTGATCACACTGTCCTGGATTGACCTGGATCCTGATCACTGTCCTCAGATGTTTGATTTGTCCAGAAAGATCCTCCAGGATTTTTTCCAGAGAACATTTTTACAATTGAGGACTGTATGATGTTTTTTGGGTTTTACCTTAGTAAGGATTTTTTTCAATGATTTGTAGTCTTTCCTCCCAAACCATTGTAAGGTTCACATGTTCTTCCTCACAATGTGGATACCTGCTGGAGAGTGAAGAATCAGATAATTGCATATTTTCATTTTTCTCAGTGATTTTTGTGGGAGAACAAAGAATGTGTAATATATCCCTCACTCTTCTTTGGTTTGTTTTGGGGTGAGAGACAGATTCAAACTCAAAATGTCTCGGTTCACCCAGAGGAAAATACGCACATTAACAGGACTTTTGTGCGCCATGACCTTCTCACTGTTTGTGTTCAGTTACACACTCAGAGAACCCTCGCTGTACTACTTCAGGTCCATGCTGGGCCTGTCAGGAAGTACATGTTCCTGTCGACGCTGTATCACTCACCTTGATGATGAAGATGATAGCTGGTTTATGGAACGGTTTAACCAATCCTTCCACCCACTGATGTCCAGGAAAAGCAGCATGCTCTCAGATGACACATACAGATGGTGGCAGGTTAGTCACATACCACTACTTATAGCAGAACAGAACTAGGTCTTTACAAGGGATACACTGAAAGTAGGGGACTTGGAATCAGTGAACAAAAAATTATATGTTGTATTTTATTAAAATACTGCAAAGAGAAACTTTTTTTTTTTTTTTTTTTTAAATAACATGCACAGTCATTCATTCAAAATCGGCATGGAAGCACATCATGGATGCAACAATGTGCATTACAAAACATAATTATGTCTGTAAAGTTTGTTCTAAAAAATTTAATCCATCTAAAACGTATAAGAACAGATTATTTCAGTGATGTATCATCAATTAATCCTGGTATACATATGTTTGGAGCACGTCTCTCCTCTTTTTAGTGCTCATTGGTGGATTAACCATATGAGCTATTGGCAAAGTACCCAGAAGGACCATGTCCATGGGAAAAAGGAGCCAAAGGAGTGGAGACTAAATTTAGTTCCAAACCAGGCACAAAAAAATAATCCAACAGACAGTAGGTCCTCCTTCCTAACACCCTCAGGGGATAGCTGTATAATCTCCACTGCCAGTGGTGTTTCGGGGTTCAGCGGTCTCCAGCGATTGGTTACATGTTTGGTTTTCTCCTGCCATGTGTCAGGACATCAAACATTTAACATCCCAAATATCTCTGTCATTGGGTCTTAAGGACTGTAGAAAAAGGCTACAGAGAGTTTGACTCCTAACCCTAAGGTTGTGGGTTCGAGTCTCGGGCCGGCAATACCATGACTAAGGTACCCTTGAGCAAGGCACCGAACCCCCAACTGCTCTCTGGGCGCCACAGCATAAATGGCTGCCCACTGCTCCGGGTGTGTGTTCATGGTGTGTGTGTGTTCACTGCTGTGTGTGTGCAATTTGGATGGGTTAAATGCAGAGCACGAATTCTGAGTATGGGTCACCATACTTGGCTGTATGTCATGTCACTTTTTACTTTCTGCAGTTCAACGGCGTGGTCTACACAACCATGAAACCAGAGCAGATGCATTTGTTGACACAATTTGCAAAACTCTGCTGGACAAAGGGGCCATAGAACGTTTCCCTCCCAGACAGAGAGTCAGGCTACTACAGACGAAATTTTTGGATTCCCAAAAAAGATAGGGGTTGCGCCCACAGTGCAAATTACAGAGGGGGTGGGGGGTTTGGGGGGATCTGATCCCCCTGATGGATATGCATAACATGGAGATTTGTAAATATTAAGATGCATTTCCGTAGCTCTGACTGATTTGTAATTGTAATTTTAGCAATGAAAGTGCACACGAAGGTTGCATATGTTACTATAGCAAACACTGTGCGTTTTCTTTCAGAATCATCATTGGCTGATAGAGAAAAATAGGTTACATAAAAGTTTTTACTTAAAAATGAAGATATAATTATGGGGAAAAGATTTGGGGAAAATATTTATTACGTCATCTTATGTTTTTGTCAATCTTGATGCAGGACGTCTAGCTGCATAATGAAGCCTGGCTATTAGAATGCAGTTATATGACCCTAGAATTAGAGATATGTAGACAAAAATGACCCTAGATGAGTTTGTTTTAAATTTGTATCATATGCTATACAGTAATTTAGCAATATCACATGACACGGGCAAGAGAGCTGATTTTTCCCCGAATATCTGCATGATTCCAAATGTGATATTCATTTTATACAACCGTTTAATAGACAATAATTAATATTGTGTTACATTTTAGAAACATTGTCAATACTGTCTGTTTTTGTGTAATTTTACCAATGAAAATAAAGCCCTAGGAGAACTGTTGTGTGTCTCTGATCAACACACAGCGGTGTTTCATTACTGAATTAATTTTTAAACGAATTGAGTGAGTTAATGATTCAGTGAGCCATTCATAAAGGCAGTCCTTGCTTCCTTTCTGAATGAATCAGTCGTTTGAATGAATCGATTGAATTAATGACTGAATGACTCGCACAGTGATTTTCCACCGCCTACTGATGCTTTTAGTTTACTCATCTCAAGTCTCTGGGGTTGAGATTCAATGCAAAGAAAAGGGTTCTCTCCTGCCCAGAGGAAAACATATTTACTATGGGATTTAATCAAAATACCAGCACAGCTGTGTTCTGCACATGATGAATCAATTGTAAACACCCTGAAGAATATTAAGCTAGGCCAGGTAATTACTTTCCATTACTTTCTGAAGGTTTTAGGTCTCATGGCGGCTGCAATCCACAGCAGTACCGTTAGAACAACTGCACATGAGTCTTTCTTACCTTGGTTCCCACTCTAAGTACTTATTGTCATTGCAAGGTGCTAACGATGGCCCATATGTGGCCCAGACAGTCGATCTGTTGCCAGGAGTCCTGGCCAAGGTCAGTGTTGAATTGAGCAAAGGTCCTGCCTCCTACTGATAGTGCCTCGTTGGCCGACCTTAGTTTCTTAGACCTGATATCCCTTCTTGGATTTTAGGAATCTCCTATCTTAGGCGCAGTGAATGATAATTCACTCCTAGCCCAACCTTTGGAACCTACATGTTTAGCCCCTGAGGGGGACCAATTAAGAGAGACTGGTCTTTCAGCTGGTGTAGTGGAAACTATTCTAAGTGCTAGGGCTCCCTTGACTAGATGAAGTTATGCTCTTGGGTGGTGCTTTTTTAAGGTATGGTGGTCAAGATGTGCCTGTGCCGGAGTTTCTAAATGAAAGTGAAGTGACGTATGGCGACCCATACTTGGAATTTGTGCTCTGCATTTAACCCGTCCATGTGCACACACACACACTGTGAAAAACTCCCGGAGCAGTGGGCAACCAATGCTGTGGCACCCGGGGAGCAGTTGGGGGTTTAATACCTTGCTCAAGGGTCACACCTCAGTCGTGATATTGAAGGTGGAGAGAGTGCTGGTTATTCACTCCCCCCACCGACAATTCCTGCTGGACATGAGACTCAAACCCAAGACCTTCGGGTTACAAGTCCGACTCTCTATCCATTAGGTCACGACTGCCCTGTTGTTTATATCTACCTATTTTTGATGGGTAGGAAAACACCCTCTAGTCATTAGTTTCATTTGTGGAACTAATCAGTTGAGGCCACCTGCCAGAGTGAGAGTCCCTTTGTGGGCTATAGTACCTGAGAGTCTGGTTGGGACCCCTTTTGAAGCATTTGAGACAGCACCAATTAAGCTTATATCTCTAAAGAAAGTTTTTCTTATGGCTATTACTTTGCAGGCTCTTTTGGTTTTGCCATCCTGCTTAGAAACTGTCCCTGGACTGGTCAAAGCTATTTTGCACATTTACCCTGATTATTGCCCTAAAGTTCCATTCTCAATCATGCATTTGGTCGTTCTGGAAGCCTTATCTGCTATTCACAATGCTGAAGCAGGAAAGATTTCACTTACTACGTCCAGTCTGTGCTCTTCAGACCTACAGGTTTCCTTGATTTTGCAAAGACAGACACGTTCATCAACATCTTTTGTTGATTCTGGATCAACTTTATTGTCCAGAAACATAGACCTAACCCTATCCCTATTCCTACACCTAACTCTACCCATAATGTATTCCTAAAATCAGAAGGAAATGATGCTGAATGAAATAGGTTGAAATACTGTATTTTAAATAATAAGAATGTAGAAGCACCTAACTGTGGTTGTAAAGCTAAAACTGACATTTCCTGTAAACTTGTGCCTCAATTTTGATTGGTTGCTTGGAATGTTGTTCCAGGATTAACAATGCTGTTGATCCAGGAACATGTTGCACTTGGTGAAATCACGTTCAGCAAGATTTACGTCCACCACATCAGCAGGTGGCATAAGTCAGAACAGCTTTTTATATGCTATGGGTGCTGCAACAGGGGACCGACTGCCACTAGGCAAACAATGTCACATTGAGGCATGCTATTGCCCTAGACTACGAAGCACGCGGTCAAGCTTCACCTCTAGGAGTAAGGGCCCAAGGAGTTAGGGCCCATTCTACTAGGGGAACTGCATCCTCCAAGGCTCTGGCAATAGGTGCCCCTTGCAGCAAATATGTGGTGTGGCAGGCTGGTCCTTCTTGCATACGTTTATCAGGTTCTACAGACTGGATGTCCCTCATAGGCGGAGTTTGGGGGGGCTGGGGGGCACTCAGGATGACTCATGATTTTCAACTTGAGAGGACTCTTTTTTTGTAATTTTCCCATTTTAGCAAGTTAACAAATATTCATTGTTTTTTAATAAACCCATAAAAGCCATGAAGCAATGGCCTTGAGTGTGGCGTGTGATGCACTATTAAATTTAAGCATGTACGCAAGCCTTAAGATTCACCCTTGGCTTGGCCCCCTCCTGGAACGGTGTGTCCTCGCACCGAAAGAGATAGTCCAGCGGAGGGAGGGTGGGGGTTCTGGATTTAGGCGTGAGGTAGGCAAGGGGCAGGCAATGGAGAGGGGGCATGGAGCATGGTACCAGGGTGGAGTGGATGGAGGGAGGAGCCAGTGAGGAGCCCGGAGCAGGAGAAGCCAGATGGTCATCCAGAGGCCAGCCAGGATGATGACCCACGGTGGAGTCGACTGCGAGAGGAGCCATGGTGGAGGAGGAGCCGACAAGACCAGGGGGCCAACTGACAGAGAGTGCACCGATGGATGAGGAGCCCAGGATGGAGCAGAGCAGCCGCAGAGCCAGGGGGACACCGAGGATCTGGAGGGCCAAGGCGGAGCAGAAGGCTCAGGCGACCAAGGCGGAGGCGGGGCACCGGAAGACCGTTGTGGAGCCGGAGTGACTGAGGATGGAGGTGGAGCCAGAGGGAAGGAGGAGCCTGACAGAGCCGGAGGAATGGTGGGAGCTGGTGGGATGCCGAGCCACAGTGGAGACGAGGGAGCTAAGAGCCAGGCGCAGCCAATGGGTCAAAGGTCTGAAGTGGAGTCCAGAACTCGCAGGCAGGCAGAACTCAAGGCGGACCAGAGCGCCCAGATGGCGCTGACTGAGGGTGAGCCAAAGGACTGACAGGCACCAGCGGAGATGGAGCAGAGGAACTGTCTGGTCTAGGAGGAGGCGGAAAAGGGAGGCTGGGAGGGAACACAGTAGGATCAGGGCTGGACGGAACCAGCGGAGATACAAGAGATTCAGGGCTGGATGGAACCAGCAGAGATGGAGCAGAGGAACTGACTGGTCTAGGAGGAGGCAGGAGAGAGAGGCTGGGAGGGAACACAGGAGGATCAGGGCTGGACGGAACCAGCAGAGACACAGGAGATTCAGGGGTGGACGGAACCAGCGGAGACACAGGAGATTGAGGGCTGGACGGAATCAGCGGAGACACAGGAGATTCAGGGCTGGATGGAACCAGTGGAGACACAGGAGATTCAGGGCTGGATGGAACCAGCGGAGACACAGGAGAATTAGGAATTAGCTCCCCAAACCAGTCTATAAGGTCCATTTGAAAAATGTCCATTAATTCCTCTACATAATTTTTAGAAACCAGTTGCAGCTCACCCTCAGTTGCAGGAGTGTGGGCAGGGCTTTCCTCCATGCCCTCGATCTCCACCAGTAATCCCACGATGCACGGTGTTGCTGGCTCACACACCTGGTCAGTCGCGCTCTCGATTCCTAGCTCCCTGACAATGATTGGCTCCTTTATTATGGATGGCTCGGGCTCTGCGGCTGCGGTGGGCTCTGGCTTTAGCTCCGTGCAGCAGGATGATGGCTGGCTGGTCTCTGGTTCGGGAGTGGGGCTGGAGATATCCTCCTCAGCGGGGCAGACGGTGAACGGAGATCCATTTTTCTCCAGCACCCACTCCACGAGAGCGGCGAAATCCTCTCTGGGACTGTTCGCTGGCAGGCGTGCCTTACACCACTGGCCGTGATAATAATAAACACAGAGCTAGCGGTCTGGGGATTTTGTAATGAACGGTAGTTTTGTTAAGTCCCTGGTGTGGTCCTCCAGCGAACGGTCCAGTTGCTCCAGGCACAGGAGCTGGACAGCTGGGATATTCATTCCGGGAGAGGGAGCAAACAAAACGAAAAGGAAAGAAAAATTTTCGGTCCGCTATTCTGTCACACGAGCTGGGTGTGTAAATCAAACGCACGAGGAAGAAGATTTATATCAAAGAGTTCTTTTAATGATCACGGGAGAAAAAGGGCACATCCAACACAAATCTTCAAACATAAGAACTTAACATCAATAGTGGACAAATCAAAAATGGAGAGCACAGATTTTAAATACTGGGAACATAATCAGTGGGAAACAGAAACAGGTGTGGGGCTAATTAATTAACTAAACAAGAAAAGGAACATGACCAAATAAGGATACTCAGAAAGAACAGAAATCCATAACTGTGACACAGTGGGTGCCTCCCAAGCATAAAAGTGAAACCCTGCCTTTGTCCCTGCTACTCAGGAGTTGCATGTCCTTGAGTCAACATCCCAGGGTCATGTCTGAGACCTCTTAAATGTTTGTGTGCACACACCACACAACATCGGGGGTTCCAGACTAGGGATGCACCAAAATGAAAATTCTGGGCTGAAACAGAAAATTGTGGATGCACTTACCAAAAAACGAAACCGAAAATGCTTTGTAATGATTATTTATTATTTTATTAAATAATACAAATAATTTTGTAAGACTTAAAATAAAAAAAATAAAAAAAACATTTTTGACTGAAAGTAACACAATAAAATTGGACAGAATTTATATTAATATTTGTAACACATTATAATAAGGTTAATTAGTTAACATTACTTAACTACTTTAGTTAACATGAGCGAATAAACAATACTTCTTCAGCATTTATTAACCTTTTAGTTAAAAATGTTAATTTCAACATTTATTAATGCATTATTAAAATCAACGGTTGTGCTTGTTAACAGTTAATGCACTTAACTTGAATTAACATGAACTAAAAGTGAACTACTGTATTCTCAATAACTAACATTAGGAAAATGAATAAATACTGTAATAAATGTATTCTTCATGTTAGTTAATAAGCTACATTAACTACCACTAACTATTGGAACTTTGTTGTAAAGAGTTACCATAATATTAAATATCAATATATTATTTTTATTCATTTCCATGCAACTAATTATTCAAATAATGTATAATCCTACAAAGCCATTATTATCAGAGCATGTGAGAAGAGTGTCACAAGAGAGTAGCGTCATTACCAGTGTTGCTGTGTTATAGCACAGTAGCGCTATTGCAGATAGGAACAAATATACTACAAATAAATATCCTGTCGGCGAGTTATTTGAGCTGACTTTGTAAGTATGAGTTTTACATGAGCAGAATGCACATTAATAGAGCGGAATATTGAGTGGAGCGACACACTGCACAGTGACGAAGAGAGCGACCTATTATAGCCAAAAAAAAAATTCTGCTAATTTTTTCAGCCAGTTTCTCTTTCGCAAAAATTTCGGATAATTTTCAGTAGCCTAAAATTTGGTGCATCCCTAGTCCAGACACTTCCAGTCCAGCAGTGTTTGTATTCTCGTACCTATTAGCATTAATGAAATGCAGAATCAAACATCATTTTGATAGGATATGTCTCGGCTTACTTGACTATGTAAGGATGAAAGAACCTCTCCCGAGAAACAGACAATACAAACATACACGGGCATCTTCGAGACACCCCACAGAGTGGAGGTGAAGGAGACCTCCTTCCCTTCTGTCCATTGGTTTCATTTTAAATTCCTTCACCCATCCTTACTTCTACTCAGTCTGCTCAAAATGATTACATGAAAATGTCCATGCAAGTGAACTAACAGTCATGTCTGGTATCATTTGAAATGTCTCGGTGCAAGTGGTACAATGGTCTCAATCTTACAAAAGTAGACTAAAAGATATTACAGATCCTAAGAGTTAAGATATATTTTGCTTACTGTAATGGGAGTGCCCTCTTTCAGGGTCTTCCGTGTAAATTACCTTTTGTTCCTATTGAGTTGTAAACCGGGGTCAGGGACCTGAGTTAATGCAAATTCCAATTGTTCCGGCGGGCACATCAGGTGAGATTCTAGATTTCTGACTAACTGCTTGACTTTAGCTAAGTTGTACTCAGTAGCATTAACTATGGGGGGGGGGGCTTGTCATAGTACTGGTCATAACTGCTGGTTATTGTCTCAGCTTTAATTAAGTTGTACTTAGTTATTTTAACTATTGGGGCTAGACAAAAATACTATTGAAATATTAAAAATATTAATATATTTCATAGTACTAGCATAACCGCTGATTATTGTTTGAGTTTTATTTAAGTTGTACGTAGTTATATAACTGTCGGGGGCTAGACAAAGAGTTCCAGCATAACCGCTGATTATTGTTTTGAGCTTTAACTAAGTTGTACATGGGAAACTGTAGGGGACTAAACAGAAATACTATTTAAAGAATGGTAAGCATGGGCGACCTATTAAATAGTATTAGTTATAACCTTTGGCTAATGATCAGACTGGCTGTCACACCCCTGGACTCATTATGTTGTGTTTTGCCTTCATGTGTTCCATTCCCCATGTTCTCTGTGACTCAGTTTCTGTCTCCCGTGATTGTTGATTAGTTCCCAGGTGTGTTTTCTTAGTTCCCAGGTGTGTCTCCTTAGTCCTTCGTTAGCCTGTCTTTAAATACCATAGACTTTCAGTTCAGTTTTGTCAGCTCTACCAGTTACATATGTGTGTCTTCCTCCTGTGTTCCATGTTGGATTTATCCCTGTGTTGGATTAATAAAGACTATCTCGATTACTCTCGACTCTGTGATCCTTCCGGCAGCGTAGTGTGACAGAAGACCCGACCTACAGAAGTTTAAATAGCAACCTCCGTTTGTCCTCAGTCCTTTTTGTTTCCGTAGTGTTGTCCATGGATCCCCTCCTTCTCCCCGAATTCTTCCTCCTCCTGCTGGAGCAGGAAGGATGATCTCTCGAGGACCATAAGAGGCAGTTCCTGTTGCTAGCCCATCGCAGCACCTACCCGGACGACTCTCACCGTCTGCCCAATGGAGAATCTCGCCAGGTCCACTCAGGACCCAGAGCCCAGCCCACCATCTCCCTGATGTGCAGAGCACATGCCCGAGCCCACCGATGATGGAGAGCCATAGCCCAACCCATCAGACCAGTTGCGAGAGCTGGCTCCAGTGCCCACCGCAAGGGAGAGAGCTGTGGACGGTGTGATGGCGGAGTGGAGCTCCGCCCCTGCATTGCGGCTGAGGGTGAGCGGAATATGGAATGCCAAAATGAGGAGGTGGATTTTATAGACCTGCTCCTAGAATGTGTCCTCCAGTGCCTGCTCCTAGAATGTGCCCTCCTGTGGCCGCTCCTCAAAAATGACCGCCCTCCCACCCGCCCTGCCACCTCCACCGATGTCGTCTGGCAGCCCCTCTGCTTGCCCTCAGCCCACCATCATTGCGGTGCGAGCTCCGCGGGACTGCCATCCTCCAGCGTTGCTGTGCTCTGAGTCTCCCTCACCTCCGCCTCCTGCCTCTGAGGCCTGGACTCTGCCTCGGCCCATTGACCCGACGGCTCCGCCATGGCTCCTAGCTCCTTCCTCTCCACCGTGGCCCAGCAGTCCACAAGCTCCACCTGGCTCCCTCGTCACTCCGGCTCCGCCTTGGTCTGGGGTCAACCATCCTTCACCTCAGGACTCTGTCCCTCTGGCTCCGTCAGGCTCATTCATCCCCTCGGCTCCACCTCAGTCCTCTGTTGCTATGGCTCCACCGTGGCCTCCCGGATCCACATCTCCGCATCGGTCGCCAGCACCATCGGTTCCGTCTAGGACCTCCAGATCCTCCCCGTCACCCTGGCTCTTCGGTTCTCCATCTCCACCTCGGGGTCCTCCTCCACCTGCTCTGCTGCCGTGGGTCGGCCCCCTGGAGTCGGCGGCCATTCCTCCTCTATGGCTCCTCCCACCTTCGGCTTCACCTTGGGCTGTTATGGCTGTGGCCTGGGTCCTGCTGGGCTCCTCCTGCTCCAGGTCCCTCCTGTCTCCTCCCTGGCTCCTTCCTCCGTGGTCTCTGTCTGCTGGCCCCCTCCTGGAAGTCCGTCCCTCCTTAGTTCCCAGGTGTGTCTCCTTAGTCCTTCATTAGCCTGTCTTTAAATACCATAGTCTTTCAGGTCAGTTTTGTCGGTTCTACCAGTTACATACATGTGTCTTCCTCCTGTGATCCATGTTGGATTTACCCCTGTGTTGGATTAATAAAGACTCTCTCGATTACTCTCGACTCCGTGTTCCTTCCGGCAGCGTAGCGTGACATTGGCGAGTTTGTGATTGTGGGGCCCACGTAACATTAGAACGGCCAACGTGAAGCACCCTCAGTGACATAGATCCCTAATGAATGAGCAAATATAAAGTACAGAGTTAACTAGAATAATCATCAAATGTCAGAATAATAATAATAATTAGAGACAGACAAAATCCCAATTAGCCTTTCAACCTAAATTCGAGGTCATACTAAAATAGAGTCAGATTAGAATTTAACTTAAAATGAGAAGAAAATGCAAGAAACCTTCAGCCAGCACTGGATACCTTCTGGACCTTGCAACTGTAACCCTGTTCCCTGAAAAAAACAGTAACAAGATGTTGAGCCTCATCACCGCACTGTAGACGGTGTGTCTAGATGTACAGTAGGTAGACATCCAAAATGGGTAATACCACCGCGCGTACCGCCGCCGCAGGGCCGCGGCGTTAACTCCAAATCAGTCGCGTGTTAAAATCATTCGCGAAACTACCGCCAGGTGGCGCAAAGGGATGGATTGCGAACTGAATGTAATTGTAAAATGAAAGGAAGACGTTAAACAACAATAACATTATAATATACATTATAACATCCTTAAAAGCCATTAAAAAAAAATAGGATAGTCTTAGGCTACAGTCTACTCATCAAAACTTTAAAGAAAGGCCGTTACACAAAGGCTCTTATGCATGCTATTGTTTTTAAACAGTCATTATATATATATAAATACGGATTAAAATTTTTGGTTAAAAAAAAAAAAATAATAATAATAATCTTCAGGTTCCATTTGCAGAGCGAAATGAGAACGGTCCAGAATTTACAAATAATTCTTATTAACTCTGTTATAATTCTTGATTTTTCAAACTGCTAAGACTTTGCATTTTTGAATTATGCCTTTACTGTGTGACCAATAATTGTGAATTGTGACTTTGATCGCGCTGGTGCCTCACGCGCACATATTCATTGGAAACAGCAGTCGTTCACCGAGCCATGTGGCGCAAGCAGCGGGCCACTTTGGCATATTTTTGCTAATTATGATTTTTTTCCCGTCGATACTGAAACACGTGTGAAATCCAAAGCCTATTTTACCTAATAAATAAGAGTTTAAGCTTCAAATGGGCAACATGTTTGGATTTGTCCCCGAATGAGAGAGATAAGCCCAACCTTACATTATGTATCGCTTTAAATTATTTTAATTATTATTTTTGTTGTTGTTTATAAGCCTATATTATTATATAGCCTGCTGCAATTATATTTATCCATTAGAAT
Source organism: Cyprinus carpio (assembly GCF_018340385.1). Classification (NCBI taxonomy): domain Eukaryota; kingdom Metazoa; phylum Chordata; class Actinopteri; order Cypriniformes; family Cyprinidae; genus Cyprinus; species Cyprinus carpio. The sequence continues at coordinate 1,011,353 of NC_056615.1, forward strand.
TATATATTTGTAATTCTTGTTCTGTTCTGATCATTTTTTTTTACATTTAAAGGATTTGTTGTAAAGTGAAGGGAACTAAAAATGTCCTGTTGGTACATTAGCCTATAGCATTATTAGGCCTGCCGTTATTATTTCTGAATGTAATAAAATGCAACTCTCACAAATGTAATTTATTTTTTAGCGTGTTTTCGTGTATGTTTTTATCCAGCTTTATTTTTTTCATTGCATCTAAAAACAAATCTTCGTGAACAAAACAAATATAACTTCAGATCCGCCTCTCGCGTTGCTCAGCTGTGGACCATTTCAAAATGTTTGATATAAAGGTTGCTGTCACATTTTATACAGGAATTGTTCATTAAAAAAAAAATATATATATATATATTGTTAGTTTTATGCTAACATGCAATCAAGTCTTCGGATACTATACAAGATACAAGTTCATTTAGGCTATTTAACATGCACTGTGACATTTTACCGTTTCAACTTATAAAGTTCTTGAGATTTTAAAGTCAGTTTAATAGTATTGAAATTCAAGTTGAATCTAGTATAAAAAAGGTTTAAATTGCTTAAATTATTTCTATGAATTAATAAGTTAGCATGACTTTTTCATCATAGCATTTTTTACGAGGTGTGTTCGTTCGGATAATTTATAATAATGAGCTCCAAGTTTAAGAATAGCCTACACTAGGTTTTTTTTTTTTTTTTTTTTTACTCTCTATTTAACAGCATTAACTTACAATGAAATACGTCTTCCTTCAGGCAGACTGAATGTTTTCCTGTCTTGCTAAATGTTGGGTCAGTTTGCGCGAGTCCCGCGCGCTGTGAAGCGGGAGCAGCTGACGGAGGACTCCGCTTGGTCTTAAAGCCTTCCGCAAACGCCTACGTTAACAAATAATAATGATTTTGGCAAAAATAATGATAAATTATCAATTGATAATTTGTTATTATTTTGGTCTAGTGAAAATAATAATATGGGCTGCGGGAAAATAATGAATAAAAAGAGTAAGGCTGCTGTGAGTACAGGCATGTTTCAACCCAGTAACAACACACCGTTCCTCACAGCCAAAAAACAGACCGAGTTCAGCTCAGCTGGAGGGGGCTGGGGTGTAGTTCTGTATAACTTGTGGGGGTCGAGATAAAGGTGTGAATCTCTTGCTCTTTCATATGGACAGTCTTATGAGGGTTTCAAACTTGCAGAACAGGTTTTAGGACAACTTTAAAGAAAGGTTTGATCCACTTCAAATGTTGACTATATAGCGCAATAAAGTTTATTAGTTATTATAACTTAATTTCAGAGGTAGTTGCCTTTAACTTAAAAAAAAAAAAAAAAAAAAAAAAAAACTGTTGCATTAGGGCGGGGCAATAGGCCTATGGCCTAAAAAAAATCCCCGATTTTTTTCCACAAAAAAATCCAATTTACAATTTAAATCGATTTTTTTTGCCTCCCTACTTAAAATCAATATTCAAATGACAAAGAAATTGTTCAAAACAAGTGTTAATATAACAATATATTATTTTTTAATACTAGCCCATCATGCATCTAACCATCCACTCGGCTTTAAGAGCTGTTCAGATTAAAACTGGTAACTCCGCAGTGAGTCAGTGTCATGGACGGAGGACAGACCAAGTGTAGGCCTAAATCAGTTTTCTAGTTTATATTTTCATCTCGTTATGCCGCTGGTTTAGGTTATGTATTTATTTTTATTTCTTATATCAATTATTTGTAAATATAGCAGACACTGTCTAACCGTGTCTACACTGGACGGCCTTGTTCATATTGGGCGAAACATCTCTCTCACTCGGCAGTAGCTATGTGAGCGGAGTGGAGCGGCAACAATTTCCCTCCGCGCTCCTAGCATTTAATAATCACTAAGCTCCGCGGTTCATTGATACCAGAAACACTGCTCCGCCTTCACTCCGTGGCTAAAGTTGAAATGTTATGTTCATAATAGCTTATAAAAATAAAATAAAAATAAATAAATGAATTAAATAAATTACAGGAGAGTTTCAAAGGGGATTAGGCTATTGTGTGCAAACTTTTTTTGTCCTACCAAACGCCAAACTAATAAAATTGTCAGCATTAAAAGGTATAATTGCTGCTTTCTGCTGTGCAAATTTTGTTTGTAATGAAAATAACAGTTTACATTTTCGTCAGTTATTTTATCTACAGATCGATGCATTTGTTACTGATTTCTGCTCATTCAAAATCAGATACAGATGAAGTAGCCTACTGTAAGATTACATTTGTTTGAAAGCATTATTGCGACAGCGATTACATGTGAATGTGCTGTATCTGTTTAAATCATGCTTTAACCCGAAAATAATCAGTAAAAGGAAGACAAATTCCTTGAGAACTAGCCTGTAACATCCTGCTCGACTATTGCCGTCATTATAATCTTCGTATCAGAGAGATTATGTGTATCAAGCTATAGCTAAATATGTTTATCATGTGAATTCTTGCTAAATATGCAGTTATATTACGGGATGTTGGCATGAATTGTATTCGTGATGGAGCGGTGCTGGAGCGAGTGAAAACCACGACGCTCCGACTTTTAAAAAATCCGCTCCTCGCCCCAGTCAGAATTACACCGCTCCGCTCATACTCTGCTCGGCAGCGTGTCTCAAACGCGCGAGGGAGGCTTGAGCCCAATCATTCTCAAAACATAAAATATTTATTTTATTTCAACTTTCGTTTTTGTGTTTCAGAGGAAAAATCAGTGTTAAGGCATTACTCCATTACAGACCGTTCTGAAAGAGGAATTTATGCAAACGCGTATAAAATTCTTTAAAAACTTTAACAGAGATGTCTAGAGGGTATTTAATAGGTCTGCTTCCCACGTAAAATTTTTCTATAGTCGTTCATTTGTCATTATTCAACTAATCGCAAGTTTATATTAAATTTACAACTATAATCCAGCCTTAATATATTCCACGCTCAAGAATATGCATTAAGTTTGTCACAAAGCACAGGCAGAAGTAGCCTAATAATTATGAAAAAAGAGACATTTTAATTATTTATTAATAAACAAATGTTTTCTTGTCGGCTGCAAGATGAAATTCACAGTGCTGACTCTCTCCACATGGACGCACCTTTAAAGAGAAATGCAACCTTCACAGATTACATAATGCTTTCATTTTGAATTGATTCGTTTAGAAGACATTTCAAGCTTTCTGTAGATATATTTCTCATGTATGTGAGACACCCAGATTTTCAGTTATTTCATTATTAGGAAAAAAAATCACGTGATCGAGAGGGCGCCTCCCTGTCATGCATGCGCATTAATAATTTTTGCACAAACACTTGAATATGAATAATAATTCACATTTTGCATATGCATTACAAAGTAAATAATTTTTTACATGTAATTATCCAAAATAAAACCAAACAAGATTTGTAATGAAGATAAAATATGTAGACAAATAAGAATAAATGCTGCACGTGCACCAAGCATCATGCAGAGCAAATCTTGCACTGATATTTTACGGAATATTATACATTTTATATTATGCATTTAAATGCGGCTGCAATTTATTTATTTATTTTATTTATTTATTTATTTTTACTTTAATTAAATTATATGAAAGCAAGCAAAGAAGACTCCATTTAAAATCACTGAAGTTGTCAATTAATGGCGCTCTTTTTTTTTTTTTTTTACATCATGTGCACTTTGTTGATAAGTGATGACGTTGTATTAATCCATCCATTCTTCAGAGTTGCAATGATTTAGTTAAATCGTGCAGGTTTAATTTTATTCGTTTCTTGTTTTAATTAGGCCTAAATAATGGGAGCGAAATTATACAGTGCCTTACGTTTTACTAAAATAAAGAAAATAATTTATAAAACACGCAAGCCTAGCTCACAATATGCTACCACTTTTAATGCTCCGATGCAAAGTAAACCACATTTTCTTTTTAATAATATAACACATAATTCATATTATATAAATAATACTGCACACTATTTAAATGTGTCTAATCTAAATTATGGTGTAGAGAAAATATAAGCACAGGCTCATAGGCTTGACATTTATCCTGCTTGAATTCGTTCTAAGAAACGCACATATCTTCATAAGGACTAAACTTTCATCTGTGAATATTAAATATTTTTTCTTTCATTTTCCCCGACTGCAGTCAAATATAACACTTCGGTGAGGCAAAGCTGACGTCTATTTGCGAAAATGTGCTTTGATGCGCTTTATTCGAAAACTTGTGATTAAAGCGCCACTCAGCGGTCAAAAGCTGCAAATGCACTTTGCAGACGCCGCGGCGGCGGTACGAGCGGCGGTAAACGACGTTTTGGATGTCCACCTACTGTAGCACTTTTTTTGTTTGTAGTACCAGGCATTGTAACCAGAGATAACAACTTTAGTGATTATAAAGGGATCATTCTTTAGCCCCCTTCAAACATACAGACTTCACTGGAAAATACCGGTAAATTGCTGTAAAGAGATCATGTGTGAACAGGGCCCTTTTAAAAATACTGGTAAATTTGTTCCGGCAATTTATGGGTATGAGAAGTTGTAACAACAATTAGAAATGTCAACTTCAACAAAACTGACATTTATACTACTAACTAACTGCCAATTGTGAATATGAATTATCTGCAGTAATACCACTTTTTACCACTAGATGGCGCATGGCACATGGCACTCATAAATGGAATTATTTGCTGCATCGTCACACAATCTATTAACTAGAACTTATAATCAAGAATAACTACTGCTGGGTTTAGCGTCGTCATTTATGTTCCCGAACGAACTCTCAATATCATATTAATTATGCATCATATGACACGCTCAGTAAAGGACAATCATAAATGAACATAAATGTTGTCATTAACGCACAACTTGGACAGATATCATCTTCAACCGAGCAAAGTTAAATTCAGTCCATATTCTGGAGAACCCTATACGTATCTCGTGCAGTAGGCTCAACCAGAACTGGAAGTTACTGATGTACGCAGTAACCCGTGATCTGATTGGTCATTCCTTCTCAACACATGTACAAGTTAAGAAAGCTCTGATGTAAGACATCTGGTCCGGGCCAATCCAGAGCCGTTGAAATTCAAACTTCAACATCTCTGGGCCACTCATAACATTCTGACACAGATGACGCATTTACTCCGTGCTGTATAGACCCCTTCAATGTTTGTAAACATTCGGTTGCTAGGTTATGTGCGCGAGCAGCATGGGGTCAGAAAAATGGTGCGGCTAATAGACCGGCATATTGTGCCAAGTTATGCACTGTCTTTGACACCACAGGAACGGGAACAGTACCATAACAAACTTGTTTTAGTTAATGGCAATTGTCTGCCTGATCCCGATCTCATAACAGAATGGGTAGACAACGTCAGCAAGTGGCCAGATATTCACTGGCCCGCCATATACAGCTATCTGGTGGACAAGCCGAGTGTTTACACGCGAGAAAAACTAAGAGCCTACAAATCGCTAGACGCTTATAATTACGTAGTCTGTGGGCATGTCCAGACGGTTTTATATATCGATATAGGCGATGACTTTTGTGTGTTAAAAGCGGAGGTTTTACCGAGCCAGCGCCTCTATGTACCAAGCCTGGGTTGTGATCAACAAGCGGGAAGGCTACATCCATACTGCAAATTGCACCTGCATGGCAGGGTAACGTTAAGTAATTACCACTGGAGACGGATAAACTGTAGACTGATTTCCTTGACGTGATGGTTTTATTTACCTAGAAAACTGTCACGACTACTAATCACTTATACCCTGCATCCGTCACCTTTCCTCTAGGGTAGCAACTGCTAAACTAAACGTGTGTCTGTCATTCCACCAGTTAGCTCGGAGATGCATGGAAATCGCGTCAGTGCGTGATGAGGTCAAAAAAAAAAAAAAAAAACTCAGACATTTCATTAAGACATAAAGCACAAGGTTAGCACATGCATACATAGTAGCCAACTTTAAAAAAAAATTACAGTAGACATGCTAGTAGTATTTATTATTTAGTTTGTAGCATTGTCCCAGTCGACCCGTTTAATAGCTTGCAGCCACAGAGTCTATTTTTTTTTTAAAAGGATGAGATCCTGCAGGGATTTATGGCATAAATTAAGACAATTTACTAGTATGACTGTGTGAAAGGGGCTTTTGATTACTTTTTGTATGTATTTTAAACACTTGTATTCCATGCTACTGAAAGAAACAATGTGAAAATGGGCATTCAGTTGATGGCTTAATTTTGCTAATGCATACACTGAAATCAGGGCCGCTGCTGGCCAAATGGGTGCCCTAAGCAGAATTGTATTGCCATGCCCCTCCCCCAAATATTATGGATAAAAAAACACCTACTATAGGGATCAAAACAGAACTTTAATAAAATACAAAAGTAAATAAATAAATTGTTATTTAAATAAATAAATTGTAATTATATTGTTTTATTTTGTAGCTATAGTTGTTGCACTAGACATATTAATACAGTGGTCTGATTGATTTTATTTGGTCTTATTTGGATTGGTCTTACACATTCAGAAATCACACAAAAGAAAACTAAGCACACTGAATATATATATATATAAGCAGTGTTACCTAAAAATCTTTAGTAGGCAATGCTTAAATGTTTGAGTATCCCAGTGAATGGTTTTGCTCAAATTTATTAGCTGCTGTAACACAATATTTTAAGAAGTTAATACTAATAAATGTAAGTTATTTCTACAATAAAAGTCTTGTTAACCCCATTATAAAGCTTAAGCTCACTTAAATTATTACTACTCAGAATTACTGACTCCCAGGGCGCATTGCAGTATGAATAAATTATGCAGTTTCTTTGTTTTACAGTTGTTTTTATTTTCCAGTTTTATTTGCTGTCTTTGTAGCACAACAAAAAGAGCAAATAAAAAGGTTATTGTTACAATTAATAAAAATAAATGAACTTGAATTGTTACCATTGTTGTGATTCATGTGCTGAATGTTGAAAACTGTGTGACTTCAGCATATTACCACAAATATGAAAATATTATATCAACCCAATAAAAAGCTTCTCAAGGTATTCATGAAAAATAATGAAGTTGCGAAAGATCATTAATAATCACAAAACAACATACTAATGATTTAATTCAAAGATAGATCACTTTCTAAAAGCAACATTTTAGGGAAATCAACATCCATTTATGAAGTCAGCTTTTGTGATGTTCTCTCAAATATTTCAGTTGTATTGAAAATTCAACATTCAGCATGACTTTGGGAGTGATTGCAACTAGTGAAAGATAACTGCAGACATGGAGGAAATGGTTGAAAAGTCTATTAAGGCTCTTTTTATTTTCTTCTTCTTCTGTTGTTATGTTGCACATTAGCAACATATCAGTGCACTGCTGCCTCTCACTGGTTTATTAATATCATCGGTTCCCTTGTGGCTACTTGAATATTTTAAGTAAGTGTCATTCAAAACAGTAAGTAAATTGTTTTATTTGCCTTGAAAGTAGCTGTAACTTAATAAAACCTAGTAAGTATTACAACTAAGTAAAGATAACTAAATATATCTAGGTAAGGTAAACTATTGGATTTTACAGTGTGCTTGGGTCCAAAAAGTTGTGTTAATCTGACAAAAAAAATATATATATATTATTGACTTCACTCAAAATTACTTGTTGTGTTTCTTTAATAATTAAAGTAAACCATAAACTCAATATGTTATGTAACATACTGTAAAAAATCGATGTAGTTTCTACAGCAAAATTTTACAGAATATTACTGCTTAAACATTTTACAAGATGTAAAGCTGTAATTCGCAATGCATTATGGGTTAGTTGTTAACCGTATATTTCCATGTCAACTAATTCATTTACAAGAAGCAAGTGTTTTCACTGTAGCTCCTGCTTTTTACACCAATTTACTGTAGTGTGGCATTATGGGATTGCGCGCATCATTCAAATCTGAAATCCAGCCGATTGGAGCAGCGCGAGAACGATTGAAGATTGGAGGCTTTATTCATAATTCCTGGTAAGTTCACTTAATTTTACTTAAGAAATATATCCTTTTATATTTAAATTAATGTATAAGCGATATCATGTCACAACAGACTCCTATCATGATTAATTTGTTTATATGTGTTCAACTGTCCCATATTGACATGACGCCTTACTATAATTAGTAACTACATGTAGATGAGAAATTGTGTATAATCTGTAGTTGTACTCGACATTAAAGTTTGTCCGAGCCATTTTTTAAGTGAAAGATATCTTTACATGCCCACCTGGACAAGTTAGCCTGATTAAAATTTGAGTGAGAAAAAAAACAAAAAAATACAAAAAAACTAAGGAAGCATCGAAATGCGAGACTGATTCTGATTATATTGACATTACATTCAACATCAAAACAGCTTAATGGCACACATAAACTCACGAAAGATACATGAGGTAAATGTTCATCTGCTGAGATTATTTATAACATATGATATCGTTAATTATAGCATAAAGTGAGCTGTTTTGCTGAGTATCACGATTGCAAATATATAGTTCAATAAACAATTAGTTAACAAGTTACGTACTTTTTAGACACAATATTGACTCTTGTTCTATTTCACCAACGGAAATTGTTCCAAACAAAGATCAAAGCAAAACCATTTTGCTCATCCTCAAATCAAAACTCAGAGGTGTTCTTACTGATGATTCAGCATTTTGAACAGATCAGTACAATGGATGACTCAAATGACTCACTCATTAAGTTATTTGCTGCCACCTAATGCCAGTTTATTTTCACGTTTTAAAAGTATCTGCATTTTTCCAACATTTCTTATTTGCATTTTCAAAAATGTATGTAAAACATTAATGTCATAACACAGTTGTAATTTTGCATTGTAAATTATTTAATTTGATTGGTGGTACAGTTCTACAATGTATTATTATCACTTAATTTATTGATAAAATGTAAGAGTTTGTTTATTTTTAAATATATGCCTTTTTGGGTGTTCATTTTGGTCTCATTTATGTAAATGCATTTAAAGAAATCACAAGATCATTTTCTTTATTTCTTGTAGGTGCAAAGAATAGCAGCTAATGTGGAGAAATGTTTGATGCTTCATGACTCTGAAGCTGATTATATTAGGTAATTATTAATTCTTTAAATCATTTGATAAACTTGTAATTTAGATTATATTTTATATTGAAATACTGCATTGTAGGTTACATTATTGCTTATATTTATTCATTTCAGGTGCACCCAGTGGTTTTGTCTATTTGAGGGTCAGATGGTTGTGAATTCATACCTCAACTTTGTGGCTGGATTTGCAGTCTTATTAAAACTTCAGTCTGGTGTCATGGGAGCAGGCACCTTTTGATCTTTTGCACACTTTATTTTTTTTTCAAAGGTAATATGTTTTACTTGAGTAATTTAATTTGCGAAAAAGGTTACTTATTTAGTTTAAAGGGTTACTCCACCCCACAATGAAATTTTTTGCCATTAATCTCTTACCCCCATGTTTTTCCAAACCTGTAAATGTTTTGCTGTCTTCAGAACACATTTTAAGATATTTTGGATGAGAACCAGGAGGCTTGTGACTGTTCCATTGACTGCCAAACAATAAACACTGTCAAAGCCCAGAAAAGTATGAAAAGCATCATCAGAATAGTCCATCTGCCATCAGTGGTTCAACCATAACTTTATGAAGCTACAAGAATACTTTTTGTACCCAAAGAAAACAAAAATAACAACTTTATTTAACAATTTGTTTCCTTTACATCAGCGTAGCACCATTTTGGAGAGTATCCACTGGAAGCAAACTGCATACGTTGTTATGTGTCAGCCGCACCACATGGATATGCTGTTTTCATTCAAATCAAATCGCAAATAAACGTAGAAAGCGCATCTGTGTGACCCAACTGACACAGAACAGCGTATGCAAAATAGCGCTACACTGACACAGAGGAGACAAATTGTTGAATAAAGTTGATATTTTTGTTTTCTTTGTGTACAAAAAGTATTCTCATCGCTTCATAACGTTACAGTCGAACCACTGATGGCAGATGGACTATTCTGATGATGCTTTTCATACTTTTCTGGACCATGACACTGTTATTTACTTGGCAGTCTATGGGACAGTCACAAGCCTCCTGGTTTTCATCTAAAATATCTTAGATTGTGTTCTGAAGACGAACGAATGACGGTTTTGGAATGACATGGGGGTAAGTGATTAATGGCAAGATTTTCATTTTGGGGTGGAGTAACCCTTTAAGTACTGGTAAATGCTGATTGTATTGTATAAGTGGCATTTTGACATTTATTTTATTGAGCTAGTTTAATTCAGTACTTAACTTTATCCTGAAGCTTTTGCTTGTTTTTATGTGCAGATGTTTTCTTGGAATCAAAACACTCACTGGATACAAGACGAATACTGTACATAGAGGCAAAACAAGTGGAAAGGTCTCAAAGAAGAGGGACAACCCTCATGTGTGTGCTCATCTCAGAAAGTTGATGGACTTTCAGTATGTATTTATTAAATTGTCTTTTGAATGAATATTCTTAATTTAATAGAACATAAGCTCAAACAACAGAACTTGTGATTTAATGTTGATTCCAGCATTTTATTTTAATCCTTTTCTTTTAATTTTTTTTTTTAACCAAAATTATACAAATTCTGTTGATTGACCTTCATTTTTATAGAAAGTTAATGTTCTACTCAGAATATGGCTCATTTTTTTATTTGTACAGGTATTTGTAGTTATTTTGTGATGCTGTGTTATTTTTATGGTTTGTTTTTATTTTGTTGAAGACTAAAAAAATTATTTTACCAGTAAAAGCCTTGCAATGTATTTCTGCCAGTTTTAATAAATAATTATTTGCAACATCATTGACTTGGTTTTTATTCATTTGTATTAAGATACTGTAGTGCTCATGATAATGCATTTATATCAGTACTTTACAGTTTACTGTTAAACTTATTCTTTACAGCATTTTCATTGTTAAATTATTACAACATCATCTTGGATTTAGGGGTATTTACAGGATTTTATTGGCAACTTTAGTTGCCAGGTAAATACTGTAATTTAATGAAATTACAAAAAAAAAATGCTGTAAAATATATTTACATGATTTTATTGGCAACTTTTGGTGTCAGGTAAATACTGTACTTGAGTGAAATTAGAAAATATGGCTGTAAAATAAACAAAAAATTTAATTCAATGTTACTGTAAAAAAAGTACAAATTACTGTATTTCACATGCAGCAATTAACTGTAATTTGCTTTGCAGTTATATACTGTAATCCATTTTACAGCAATTAATATCATTTTTACAGGATTTTATTGGCAACTTTTTTGCCAGTAAAATCATGTAAATTCTACAGTACATTTTTTACAGTGATGGCTTTAAATTAAGTAATGTGCAAAACTTTTTTTTTTTTTTAAAGTAAAATCTGTTTATTTTAATGAGCCATATTTGCTGAGGATAAAATCATTTTTTATAGTGCATTTTTACTGTGATAAAACCATGGTTAATGTTTGTAAGGACTGTGATGTCCACATGTTTTTGTTGAAGAAGTTATAGAGGCTGTCGCATTTCTTTGCAAAAAAGGTGGCCAAAAATGAATTAAATATTTGGTCAATATTAAAGGACTTGATCATCCTGTAAGTGTAACAACAGCAGTTACCAGGCATTTGGCTAACTTTGCAAGCATCTGTAATAATATGTTATGTGCACACAAATTCTTTACTTTGTATTACATTATGCATTTTAACAATTTTATTCAATGAAATCACTTAATTATTAATTAACCAATCATCATTGCCTCATTGTTTTATATAATGCATTTTAAGTAATTTTAAAGGCTGTTGTTGGCTTAGGTCTGATTTTATAACCACAAAAATATATTATCTTAACACTTCTTTGTAAACTATTTGAAGTAACAAAACCATGGTTAATTTGTGGTTACCATCCATGGCTAAAAAAAAAAAAATGCTTTTGGTTTTATTTGTAAATCCAGGGCTAATTTTTTGTAAGGGAACATGGAAACTCAGAGAGAATATTAAATGTGTTGTTGGTGGTTAAATTATCACAGACATTAAAACACGTTATTAACATCAAGATCCAAAAAAAGTTTCACAGGATTATGTTGGCTGCCTGACTGAAATAAATTATTTTGGGACAGAATGGCTGACTGCATATCAAAACAATCATTTATCACAGTTTGGGCTTTAAAATTAACTTAGTTACTCAATTCTTGCAGTATTATAGTAACCTCCATCTTTCACTGAAACTGTGTTTGCAAATCATATGTCCACTTGACCTATCGGTAAGCTCCTCCCCTTAAACGCAGATAGCCAATGGCAGTCGAGTTTCATTTGCATGGGGAGCGGAACTCGGACATCTGTAGGTTTCAGCACCATAGAGAAACATTGGAAGATCCAAAGCTTGCATTGTTTTAATGGGGATTATGCTTAAAAAATGGAAAAACAATGTACTTGGGGTACTTGTAACAGTGATTCCAGGTATCCTGAGAGGATGAGCAATGGAATTTATTTTATTCTATTTCCTAAACCCAAACAAAATGGAGCAAAATGTCCCAAAACTTTCACCCCCAATCCCAATGAAAACAAAAACGTTTGTTTTCTGGTTGTCATAATCTCATTAAGTCTCATTAAGTTACAATTTTCATCTGCTCAGGCAGAACGTTAATGTCTTCTTGTGCTTTAGCAAGGTATCTCTGGCTAAAACTAGCTAACATAAAGTTAGTGAGTCCATACAAACCGTACCTCTTAACCCTCCTATCTCACTTTCAACCCTTTCAAATATTTTACTGTATTTCTCCCGTTTTTTTTATCTTTCTATACAAAAATCCCACTGGGCGTATTTTATATGTTTGCTACATTCGCCTCAAGTAAAACTCTCCTAATTTGTATAGGCCAAACCTCATATAAATAATCACGTTAACAATTCCAAGGTTGCCCAGCTGCCAGATCTTGTATGAAACGGTCGCCACATACAAATTTCAACCCATTTGTCCCCTCAACTTGTCAACCTACAACAATGATGAGTACCGCGGGAATGAAAGGATCACTGGTCGGGGTGCTCCAGTGAAAAAAACAAATATACATGCAAATTGAGATATAGCTTACACTTCAAAAGGCTATGGTTGACGCTCTATATATGAGCACTTGCAAGTTGCCAAATCAGGTGCTGCACTGCTTTGTTTTCTGCGGTTACCGGGGAAACGGCTATATTCCTGGTGAAAAGCAAAAGATTGAAGAGAGAATGAATTCACATTTTTCAATAAGCCCTTCTGCTTTTTGTTTTAGTCCAAAGCCAAAAACAACCCTTATTTTTATGCAGAAAACATGCAGTTTGATATACAAGCCATTTAAAAAATTGTTTGATAATAATTGTTTAAATTAATATAATAATATAATAATAATATAATATAATAATTGATACTTTTGATATAGCTGTCATTGTAAGACAGTTAGCAACTTCGTTTGTTTGTTTGTTCGCAAAAGTAACTAAGGGGGGCGGGGCTTACTGATAGGTCAATTGTGACATAAATAATTATGCTGCACTGACACAGCCATTTCCCAAATGTTAAAATCCTTCAGAAATATGCAGTACAGTGCCCAAGAAGTGCAAAACAAATCACAATTTTGAAAGCAAAATAACAAATTACAAATGCAAATCTAAAAAATACTAAATAACAATTCAGAAAACACAACAAACAAATCTGAAAACATTATAACTGTGAGAGAGTCACAGTCACTTCAGTCACCACTGTGTCAACACGGTCATGAGCACTGACATTCACAAGACCAAACACCTGCATTCTAATTCCCCGCACCTGCTGCAGCTCATCAAGCTCCCCTTTATTAGTGCTCACCAGACACATGCTCTTCGTCTGGTCTACCTTGAACCAAGCCTGGCTCTCTTGTTACTTACCTGTGTGTTTCCTTACCTCAGACATTCCAGTTTCTCCACCACTCCACGTGATTCCTGCAAGAAAGCAAAGAACTGTCACTGCAAGCTAAGCACTCTGAACCTTGTCACTTGTGATGAACCTTGTGCTACACTCACCTCTCGTCACCACCTGGTTCACTCCATAGTCTGTCAATAAAAACCCTTGTTTGACCACTTACTTCTGTGTCTCCTAGCCTGTGTCGTAACGGACCAGGACTGTAACACGTCATAGAGCCCCGGCCCCTTGCGGCGGCGGACATGCTGGAGGAATTGGTCAATACCCTTCGAAATACCCTCATGCTGGCACCAGCCCGGGCACCTGCCTCTGTATGTCCCATGGCCATCCCTGCTTCCTACACGGATGACGCAGCTGGGTGTGGCGGCTTTCTGCTCCAAGTCTCTCTCTTTATTGAGATGCAGCCACAGAAGTTTACCACCAAGCAATCGAAGGTAGCATTTCTCATCTCCCTTTTGGGGGGTAAAGCATTGCTGTGGGCGAAGGTGATCTGGAATGCCCAAAGTGTCATTATTAACTCCTATATAGTTTTCTCCAAGCATTTCAAGAAGGTCATTGGTGTTGCCGCTGGAAGGCTGTCCGCGCAAGACCAACTCCTGCGATTATGTCAAGGTGAATCATCTATTGACGAATATACTCCAGCATTTCGCATGATTGCCGCAACCAGCAGATGGAATGAGGCAATGCTGCTGAGTGCTTTTCGCCTAGATGGTGATCTATGACGACAACATGGGACTGAAAAGCTTCATGCAGTGTGCCTCCCACAATTCTCAACGCCTTACTTCCAGTTAGGAGGACAAAGCTGCACACTAGCTAGCCTCACCCGCTTCCGGCCCTCCAGTACCAGAACCCATGCAAAAGGACTCCGCTCGAATATCCCGCATGGAGCATGCTCACCGCCTCACAAATGGACTGTCTCTGTACTGTGCCTCCCCTGATCATTTCATCAGAAACTGCCCCCATGAGACCTCCCTCCCAGTGGTGAGTACAGTTCAACTTGAGCCAGATATTTCCACACTTTCCCTTCTTCATGTTTCAGTCTCTGTCCTCGTCGACTCAGGCTCCTCGGGGACCTTTATATCTCAAGCCCTCATAACTCGACTCAACCTAACCAGTAAGTTCCAGCCCCGGGAGCTCCGATTTGAAAAGATTCAAGGAAAGCTGCTTGGGCATGGAAGGGTTAATTATCGAGCTCCCCCTCGAGTAAAACTCCCCAAGGGTAGTTAGCATCCTGCATCGCGTTAGCATTCATTAGCTTGTCATTAGCATTTCCATTCGTGCCTATCAATGTTTTCTTTTCTTTTTTTCTTTTCTGCTCTCCTCTCTCTTGCTACTCTCTCGCTCCGGTTTTTCACAAGTTCATCAAACAACTGTGGTAAGAATCTTTCATCAATCACGGTGAGTAACGGCTTCTCCAGCTATTGTTATTTGCACCGCTTGCCACATGTATAGTTTATACCTCTGTTGGCGACGAGGGATTCACATGTGATAAATGCAGGGAAATAGTTAGGCTGACAGAGAAGATTTTAGAATTAGAGACATGCATCCAGACTTTAATTTAGGATCGTTAGAATGTTAGGGCTCTAGATATGGCTTTGGATGCGACTAGCTCAGGGAGTCCTATACATTGTTCGGTTCCGGTAACAGTGCCTTTTCAGCAGGGCAACTGGGTGACTGTGAGGCGGCATAGTCGTGGGTCTAAACATCGCTCTTCTGTTCCGATCAAAACATTAAACAGGTTCTCCCCACTTAGTGAAGCACCCACTGAGAAACCTGATGAAAGTGCTCTAGTTATTGGCAATTCTATTGTATGGAACGTAAAAATAGAGACACCAACCCAGACAGCAAGCAGTTTCGGCCCAGATCCGGCCCACATGGATTTCACGCGGGCCAGATGTGGGCCAGATCTGGGCCGAAACTGCTTGCTGTCTGGGAGCCAACATAGTCCAATGTTTACCGGGAACCAGAGCTCCTGACATCTTGGCAAATTTAAAAGTGCTGGCTAATGCTAAACGTAAATACAGTAAGATTGTTATTCACACCGGTGCTAATGATGTTCGACTTCGCCAGTCAGAGATCACTTAAAATAACATTAAAGAGGTGTGTGAACTTGCAAGCACGATGTCAGACACTGTAATATGCTGTGGTCCCCTCCCTGCTTACCGTGGTGTTGAGATGCATAGCAGATTGTCATCACTTAATGGCTGGATGTCTAATTGGTGCCCGCAGAATAACATAGGTTTCATAGACAATTGGACGAGCTTTTGGGGCAGACCTGACCTGTTGAAAAGAGATGGTCTTCATCCCTCCTGGGGTGGTGCCGCTCTTCTCTCTAGAAATATGGCACATAGTCTTAGAGTTTGTACTTGACTGACTGGGGCCCAGGTCAAGAAGCAGACAGACTGGCTAAACCGACCCTCTGCTAGCCGCCTCACGTCACAGAAGTCTCAACACATAGAGACTCTTTCACCTAGATAGCATACTATAGAGACTGTGTCTGTTCCCCGAACTAGAAAATACAAAAAAAAAAAAAAAAAAAAACATCCAAACCAATTTAAGAGTAACAATTTCATTGAGGTTCAACAAATAAAAAACAGATGCAATACGGATAAATGATAAAGCTTGGCTTATTGAATATCAGGTCCCTTTCTATGAAAGAACTTTTTGTAAATGATATGATCACTGATCATAACCAAGATGTGCTCTGTTTGACAGAAACCTGGATAAAACCTGATGATTACATTATTTTAAATGAGTCTACCCCCCACCCCCAAGATTATGGTTATAAACATGACCCGCATTCAAAAGGTAAAGGGGGAGGTGTTGTTTCAATTTATAACAATGTTTTCAGTATTTCTCATAGGGCAGGCTTCAAGTATAACTAATTTGAAGTAATGGTGCTTCATATAACATTATCCAGAGAAACAAATGTTAATGATAAATCCCCTGTGATATTTGTACTGGCTACTGTATACAGGCCACCAGGGCACCATACAGACTTTATTAAAGAGTTTGCAGATTTTACATCCGAGTTAGTGCTGGCTGCAGATAAAGTTTTAATTGTTGGTGATTTTAATATCCATGTTGATAATGAAAAAGATGCATTGGGATCAGCATTTATAGACATTCTGAACTATTCTGGGGTTAGACAACACGTCTCAGGACCTACTCATTGTCGAAATCATACTCTAGATTTAATACTGTCACATGGAATTGATGTTGATGGTGTTGAAATTATGCAGCCAAGCGATGATATCTCAGATCATTATTTAGTTTTGTGCAAACTTCACATAGCTTAAACTGTAAATTCTACATCTTGTTACAAGTATGGTAGAACCATCACTTCTACCACAAAAGACTGCTTTGTAAGTAATCTTCCTGATGTATCCTAATTCCTTAGCATATCCAAAACCTCAGAACAACTTGATGATGTAACAGAAACTATGGACTCTCTCTTTTCTAGCATTTTAAATACAGTTGCTCCTTTACACTTAAGGAAGGTTAAGTGTAGTCAAGTCACGTCACCTTTATTTATATAGTGCTTTAAACAAAAAAGATTGTGTCAAAGCAACTGAACAACATTAATTAGGAAAACAGTGTCAATAATGCAAAATGACAGTTAAAGGCAGTTCATCATTGAATTGAGTGATTTCATCATGCAGCTCAGTTCAGTTTAAATAGTATCTGTGCAATAATTTGCAATCCAGTCAATGATATCGCTGTAAATGAAGTGTCCCCAACTAAGCAAGCCAGAGGCGACAGCGGCAAGGAACCAAAACTCCATCGGTGACAGAATTGAGAAAAATCCTTGGGAGAAACCAGGCTCAGTCGGGGGGCCAGTTCTCCTCGGACCAGACAAAACCAGCAGTTCAATTCCAGGCTGCTGCAAAGTCAGATTGTGCAGAAGAATCACCTGTTTCCTATGGTCTTGTCGTGGTGGTCATCTGAGACAAGGTCTTTACAGGGAATCTGTCTCTGGGGCTCTAGTTGTCCTGGTCTCCGCTGTCTTTCAGGGCTGTAGAGGTCCTTTCTAGGTGCTGATCCACCAACTGGGCTGGATACATACTGGATCCGGGTGACTGCAGTGACCCTCTGACTTGGATACAGACTGGATCTGGTGGCCACGGTGACCTCGGAATAAAAGAGAAACAGACTAATATGAGCGTAGGTGCCATTCTTCTAATGATGTAGCAAGTACATCGGGTGTTATGGGAAGTGTTCCCGGTTCCGGTTTACCTAATTAATGCAGCCTAAAATCCTTTAACGGATTTGTATATTAGAAGTGTATTAGTATGTTATGTGTAAGCTAGGTTAAAGAGATGGGTCTTTAGATTTAAACTGCAAGAGTGTGTCTGCCTCTTGAACAATGTTAGGTAGGTTATTCCAGAGTTTGGGTGCTAAATAGGAGAAGGATCTGCCACCCGCAGTTGACTTTGATATTCTAGGTATTATCAAATTGCCAAATTGTTAAGGAAAACAATCTGACGCCGTGGTATAATGAGCACACTCGCACCTTAAAGAGAGCAGCCCAGAAAATGGAGGGCAGCTGGAGGAAAACAAAACTAGAGGTATTTCGTATTGCTTGTCGGGAAAGTAACCTGTCCTACAGAAAAGCATTAAAAACTGCTAGATCTGATTACTTTTCGTCTCTTTTAGAAGAAAACAAACATAACCCCAGGTATTTATTCAATACAGTGGGTAAATTAACGAAAAATAAAGCATCAACAAGTGTTGGCATTTCACAACATCACAGCAGTAATTACTTTATGAACTACTTTACTTCTAAAATCGATACTATTAGAGATAAAATTGTAACCATGCAGCTGTCAACTACAGTATCGCATCAGACAGTGCAATATAGATCCCCTGTGGAACAGTTCCACTCATTCTCTATTATAGGAGAGGAAGAATTGTGTAAACTTGTTAAATCATCTAAACCAACAACATGTATGTTAGACCCTATTCCATCTAAGCTAATAAAAGAGGTGCTTCCAGAAGTCATAGATCCTCTTCTGACTATTATTAATTTGTCATTGTCATTAGGATATGTCCCCAAAACCTTCAAACTGGCTGTTATTAAGCCTCTCATCAAAAAAACACAACTTGACCCCAAAGAACTAGTTAATTATAGACCGATCTCGAATCTAGATAATAGAAAAGGTCGTATCTTCACAATTATATTCCTTCTAAGAGAAAAATGATATCTGTGAGGATTTCCAGTCAGGATTTAGACCGTATCATAGTACTGAGACTGCTCTCCTTAGAGTTACAAATGACCTGCTCTTATCATCTGATCATGGTTGTATCTATTTATTAGTGCTATTGGATCTTTGTGCTCCATTTGGCACTATTGACCGCAACATTCTTTTGCATAGACTAGAAAACTTTGTTGGGATTAATGGAAGTGCATTAGCATGGTTTAAATCGTACTTATGTGACCACCATCAATTCGTAGCAGTAAATGAAGAGGTATCATATCGATCACAAGTGCAGTATGGAGTACCTCAAGGCTCAGTACTAGGGCCGTTACACTTCACGCTTTACATGTTACCCTTGGGAGATATCATCAGGAAACACGGTGTTAGCTTTCACTGTTATGCTGATGATACTCAGCTCTATATTTCTTTGTGGCCCGGCGAAACGTACCAATTTGAAAAAAAAAACTGCATTTTTCCATCTCAAAAATATATCTAAATTACGGCCTATGCTCTCAATGTCAAATGCAGAAATGTTAATCCATGCGTTTATGACCTCAAGGTTAGATTATTGTAATGCTTTATAGGGTGGTTGTTCTGCACGCTTAATAAACAAACCCCAGCTAGTCCAAAATGCAGCAGCTAGAGTTCTTACTAGAACCAGGAAGTATGACCATATAAGCCCGGTTCTGTCAACACTGCACTGGCTCCCTATCAAACATTGTATAGATTTTAAAATCTTGCTTATTACTTATAAAGCCCTGAATGGTTTAGCACCTCGGTATTTGAACAAGCTCTTGTGACATTATAGACCTCCATGTCCGCTGTGTTCTCAAAACTCTGGCAATTTGATAATACCTAGAATATCAAAATCAACTGTGGGTGGCAGATCCTTTTCTTATTTAGCGCCAAAACTCAATAACCTACCTAACATTGTTCGGGAGGCAGACACACTCTTGCAGTTTAAATCTAGATTGTACTTGCTACATTGTTAGAAGAATGGCATCTATGCTAATATTAGTCTGTTTCTCTCTTATTCCTAGGTCACCGTAGCCACCAGATCCAGTATGTATCCAGCCCAGATGGTGGATCAGCACCTAGAAAGGACCTCTACAGCCCTGAAAGACGGTGGAGACCAGGACAACTAGATGAGCCCCAGATCCCCTGTAAAGACCTTGTCTCAGACGACCACTGGAACAAGACCACAGGAAACAGATGATTCTTCTGCACAATCTGACTTGGCTGCAGCCTGGAATTGAACTGCTGGTTTCATCTGGCCAGAGGAAAACTGCCCCCCCAACCGAGCCTGGTTTCTCCCAAGGTTTTTTCTCCATTATGTCACCGATGGAGTTTTGCTTCCTTGCCGCTGTCGCCTATGGCTTGCTTAGTTGGGGACACTTCATTTACAGAGATATCATTAACTTGATTGCAAATGATTGCACAGATACTATTTAAACTGAACTGAGCTGAATGATGACACTACTGAATTCAATGATGAACTGCTTTAACTGTCATTTTGCATTTTTGACACACTGTTTTCCTAATTAATGTTGTTCAGTTGCTTTGACACAATCTGTTTTGTATAAAGCGCTTTATAAATAAAGGTGACTTGACTTGACTCGAGTTTACTCCTTGTCCATCCTGGAGCACAAGGCAATGGAGGATTACATCAAGGAGGCTCTCTAACAGGGTTTCATCCGGCCTTCCACATCCCCTGCTGCCTTAAGCTTTTTCTTCTTGAGCTAAAATGATGGAGGCTTGAGGCCATGCATCGACTACCGAGCCTTGAACTCACAGACGGTGAAACTGCCATATCCACTTCCCCTGGACCCAGCCGTCCTTGAGGAACTCCATGTAGCCTGTATATTCTCCAAACTGGACCTGCAGAGCGTTTATAACCTTGTTCATATCCAGGCGGGCGATAAGTGGAAGACGGCATTCATCACACCCTCAGGCCACTACGAATATCGGGTCATGCCGTATGGCCTATCCAACTAACGGTGTCAGTCTTGCATTGCTTCATGAACGAGGTGTTCTGGAACTTCGTCCACCAGTTTGTGATTGTCTACATCAACAAAATCCTCATACTCCTGGAACCTGGCCGAATATCGCCACCACGTTACGCAGGTCCTTCAGCGGCTCAGAGAACACCATCTATATCTTAAGTTGGAGAAATGTAAATTCCTAATCTTCCTAATTCAGAAGGCCACACGTGTGTGCTCATGGACTGTTTCTCCAAGGCATGCAAATTGATCCCCCTGAAAGGCCCCTACCCACTGCTCTCAAGACCGCAGAGAGTTTCTTTCACCATGTGTTCCAAAATTACGGTCTACCCTAAGACATTGTTTCAGACCGGGGTCCCCAGTTCATCTTGCATGTATGGAAGGCATTCTTTCAGCTCCTTGGGGTTGTAGTCAACTTAACTTCCGGATACCATCCCCAGATTGAGGGAAAGATCCAAGAGCTTGTACGCTACCTTCGGTCACACTGCTCAAACGATCAGCACAGCTGGAGCCGCTTCCTCCACTGGGCCGAGTATGCCCCGAACTCCCTCAGACAATCCACCACCTTACACCTTTTAAATGCATACTCTGGTACCAGACCGGAAGTAAGCATGCACACACTTGCATCACCGAAGTTCACCGGTGTCATCTTGTGCACCGATCCAATGATGCCCATTAAAATAGCGTTTATGAGAGCGCCGCAGCTTTTGTGTAAAGATGTTAAGTGGGAAACTGTTCCAGAAGCACCTCCTACTGGCAGAGAATCAATTTGCATTTTCAATAAGGCCGTTTTAAACTTTTTAACGTCTTAATGCTGTTGGCTATAACTCAATTTGTTTAATTTTCCCTAATAAAAAGACTGTTGTTATTCAAAGGTAATATAATACAGAGTACAGTGTTGTAAATGTACATGCATATTTTTATTTCATAGTAAGGGCAATTCATACAATACATTTAAACTGAGCTAATACCATCTCCAAACTTTCTAACGCTAGTCTGCTGTTCTTCTTGTATACCTTGATTACCTGTATACCTTTATTTTGTTTTCAGAATTATGATTTGTTTTGCACTTCCCGTCCACGTAATGCAGAGACAATGTTCTTCCACATCTAAAAACTGCACAACATTTGGTAAACATAGCAGGAATATAAAATCTAATTTTATTCTAATTTTATACTAAGTGATCCTGTTATAGTATCGCTCCCTGTAAAATCAATAGTACACACAGTAGGCTACTTAGTTATTCCTATATATATTTTTTTTTTTTTTTGTAATAATGTAATATTGATGATTTTGTTATTCATTTCCATATTGTGCTTTCTGTGTATATTGAGTGTAGTGGCTACAGGCTGAGAAGAGCCCATCCAATCTAACCATAGTGTTGGACAGATTATTCCAGCTGATCCCTGCTGAGGAACGCTATGTTGATGCACATCCAGATCGCTGTCGAACATGCTCTGTAGTCGGTAATTCTGGGAATCTTCGGGAGTCCCATTATGGGTCCTACATCGACTCCAGTGATTTTGTCATACGGTAAAATTTATTTATTTATTTTCCAAACATCAAAGAGAATTACAAGTTTAGGCAGAGGTGGAAATAAATTCAGAATCAGAATTTTAGATGACTTAATGAATTTAAATGATAAATGAATATTAACAAAAGACAATACTAGAGAATAAACTGAGTAAACTGAGCAGATTAAACACATAGACAATCATGAACTGAAGATTTTATAAAACTGACCAAGTTTTATTTTTACAATATCTTAAAGAAATCAACCAACCAATATTTTTTATCATGCACTGTTATATTGTATAATTATTTATTGTTATATTCTGAGCTTTCAGGTCACGTTTGGTGGGAAATTTCCTGCTTTTAATCATTCATGCTTGCAAATTTATCATGTCTGTAAACGGTGAATGGGAAATTCTGGCTATCTGTGGAGAAGACATGTGTTTGAATGTACTTCTTACAGTACTTGCTTCTTACCATTTGTGCTTCTCAAAATTTTCTTTGAATCATACAGTATACAGTATGTCCTTTTTAGAGCCCAAAATTCAGTATGAACAAGAAATGTTTTGTGCACTTATGGACATTTTACGGTATTGTTACTGTGTCTGATTGTTCATTATACCTGCTACAGTTATTGGGTTGTAACATTCTATGCTGCATTTAATGAATTCATGTTAAAGGGTTTCATTTGATGCTTTTTTAAATATCATTATTTTGTATATTTGGTGTAACAGAATATGTTCACATGCTTTTATGTTCAAAAAACACATTATTTTTCAAATACTGTACATTATTATAGTTCCTTACATCATATCCTCTCTCAAACACGTGGTTTTCTACAAAGTCCCTCATTCTGACAAGTGTAGCCTGATCTGGTTGGCCAACTGACCCAGTGCATTGTGATTGGCCGAACACCACAACCACTCGTCGGAAATGTAAAGCCCCTTTCCGTAATCGCGACTCGCAAGCTTCATCTTTCAAAATAAATGTAAAGACAGTTAATAATGTCCTTAGTTTTACCATCAGTTCAAGCCCGAAAGGGGAACAGAGTCACGTGACAAATACAGTGATGATGTGTCTGCAGTACACAAGCCAGGGACAGTTAAGACAGCTGACTCCACTGTGTGACCCTGTCTCTCTCTCTCTCTCTATCTCTCTCTCTCTCTCTCTCTTTCTCTCTCTCTCTCACACACACACACACAACGTGCAAAACTCCGCATTTGAACAGTCAATAGCAAATACTTAAACTAATAACAAAACATACTTACAGTAGCTGATTCAGAAGCACCAGATTGTCATAGAAAAGTCAGAGTTACCTCCTCTCCTAGGTTCACGAAACGGTCGACCATAAAATGCATTGCTTTTCTGTTGTAAGTAATCTTAAAGGGTTAGTTCACCCAAATATAAAAATTATGTCATTAATTACTCACCCTCATGTCGTTCCAAACCCGTAAGACCTCCGTTCATCTTCGGAACACAGTTTAAGATATTTTAGATTTAGTCCGAGAGCTTTCAGTCCCTCCATTGAGAATGTATGTACGGTATACTGTCCACGTCCAGAAAGGTAATAAAAACATCTTCAAAGTAGTCCATGTGACATCAGAGGGTCCGTTAGAATTTTCTGAAGCATCGAAAATACATTTTGGTCCAAAAATAGCAAAAACTATGACTTTATTCAGCGTTTTCTTCTCTTCCGTGTCTGTTATGAGCGCGTTCACAGCATTGCAGTTTAGTGATATCCGGTTCGCGAACGACTCACTTGATGTAACCCGATTTTCTTGAACCAGTTCACCAAATCGAACTGAATCGTTTGAAACGGTTCGCGTCTCCAATAAGCATTAATCCACAAATGACTTAAGCTGTTAACTTTTTTAATGTGGCTGACACTCCCTCTGAATCAAAATAAACTACTATCCCGGAGTAATCCATTTACTCAAACAGTACACTGACTGAACTGCTGTGAAGAGAGAACTGAAGATGAACACCGAGCCGAGCCAGATAACGAACGAAAGATTGACTCGTTCTCGAGTCAAGAACTGGTTGCATTGGTTTTCGGATCACTAGTAGTGATGGGAAGTTCGGTTCTTTTCCAAGAACTGGTTCTTTCGGACAGTTCGATTCAATAAACCGGTTGAAGAAAACTGCTCACCAGTTCTTTTGCACTCGACGTAATGACTTCATTGGCGATGATTGCCCTTGATTCACGCCTTCGGTTTACCCGTGCTCATAACATTAGCACAGAATCAGTTCAGAATCAATCATCAAAAGAACCAGTTCGGTTCAGACACGCTGTGTGTCAGTCTGCTTGACGCTGAATCACGCATGCGCAGTATCATCAGCTCCTCGGTTCTCAAATCGGACGCGTCCGACAGAAACGGTTCTTGATTCGAGAACGAGTCAATCTTTCGTTCTTCAATCTTTCGAATCTTCAGTTCTCTCTTCACAGCAGTTCAGTCAGTGTACTGTTTGAGTAAATGGATTACTCCGGGATATTGGTTTATTTTGATTCAGAGGGAGTGTCAGCCACATTAAAAAAGTTAACAGCTTAAGTCTGATGTCTGATGTCACATGGACTACTTTGAAGATGTTTTTATTACCTTTCTGGACATGGACAGTATACCGTACATACATTCTCAATGGAGGGACTGAAAGCTCTCGGACTAAATTTAAAATATCTTAAACTGTGTTCCGAAGATGAACGGAGGTCTTACGGGTTTGGAACGACATGAGGGTGAGTCATTAATGACATAATTTTAATATTTGGGTGAACTAACCCTTTAAAGCTTGCTAAATGCATCTACGTTCGGAAGGCCAAATAAAGTGCTTATGCTTTCGCCTGCATACAAACAGCATCTCCCTGATATGGCTGCTTCAACACCATCTGCATTACTGAAACCACGCCTTAGTTGGTGACAAAGATATGTGGGGGCGTGTTTGAATGAGCCGTTTTAGGGGGGCATGGCAGAGACTTAACTTTGATAAAGAATAACTCTTTAGTCTTTGCAACTTTACAGATCTTTACAGATGCACCAAGAGCTCGTAACACTCCAAAGAGAAAGGAAAAATTTGAATAGCATCATATGACCCCTTTAATTAATATTATACCACACTTTAATTTGTGGGTCAGGGCAGGAAAATTTGAGCAAGCTTATGTAGAAATTTTGGCAATAATCAACAGAATTTGGCATTAATCGACCTTACAATGTAGCTGAAAAATATAGTTAAAAATATGCCACACCTTCCTGCTGTAACAGACATGCACATAACTGTGTAATACTTTATAACATGATTTTAAAGTGTGTGCACTTTTGTTTATTAACAGAATGAACCAGGCTCCAACACAGGGTTTTGAAAAGGATGTTGGCTATAAGACTACTCATCACCTTATGTATCCAGAGAGCGCCACTGATTTAGACAACTCCACAAGTCTTATACTCATTCCCTTTAAAACTCTGGATCTAGAGTGGATCATCAGTGCTCTGACTACAGGAGACATCTCAAAGTTAGTGTATTTCTATCTGATATTTGGAATGACATGAGAAATGTATAATTCAGTAGCACCAAACTCAGCTCCTTATTTAAAAAAAAAAAAAAAGTTACTTGTGTGAAAGCATATTTACGGAAGTTCTAAGCGGCCATGCATTATAATTTTTTTCTTTTTGTTTTCTCGTTATAACGACTTAATTTTCTCGTTATCTCGACATAACGAAGTTCGTTTTCTCGTTATAACGACTTAATTTTCTCGTTATCTCGACATAACGAAGTTCGTTTTCTCGTTATAACGACTTAATTTTCTCTAAGAATTTACAAAACTGCGCCAGCAGGTGGCACTATAGACCTGAATATAACTGATGGGGTGTTGTATACTATCCCACTTTACTGTACGCGGACCTTCCTCGTGATCGCTATAATTTGTGCAGTCTTGTTTATTACTGGCATTTAATTAATTCATAAATGTTAAATGCTTGAATCAATATGAATATTTTGTGTATTAAGTTCCTGCTAGATGCATGAGTTTCACCAACGCATTCTGTTTCATCAATAACTGCTTATCAAAACCAAGGTTGACATCACTGTATTCTGTTTGCACCAATATATATTATATTTGTGCTTCTTTTAGGCTCATGATTAATTTAAATTTAATTTTAATTTAATGATTAGGTAGTTAATAAGCGGAGATGCTCTGTTTATCTACAGTAGGACGGGATTTAACGATGTAGGCTGATGTGCTTCTTTTCCTTATTACTAATCTTTATTGTTAACCATATTGATGAGAAATGTGATGTATATGTAAAATCCATAGGCTAATTTAATTCAGTTTTGTTCTGTAATGTTGTAATGGTTTTTTTTCTACACACACACACACATACACTACACGTACACATGAACGCTCTTTTCAAACAGAAGCTTATAACACACATGATATCTGCCACATAATGACTACTACAAATTACAAATTATATATAATTTTATTTCATATAAAGGGAAAATTAAAAGTGAGTTTATTCCAAGCAGCTCTAATGGCGCGGTGTTGCCATTTAAACATGTTAATTACAAAAACAAAACGTTCGTTGTACTGTCTCTGGAAAAAAGTTGCCTGTCAAAGTTGAGTTCGTTACTATAGCAACAGTAAAACTTTCATGTCGTTATAACAAGAAAACAAACTTTCGTTATGTCGAGATAACGAGAAAATTAAGTCGTTATAACGAGAAAACAAAAAGGAAAAAAATTATAATGGATGGCCGCTTAGAACTTCCGTACATATTGCTGATTATTACCATATAATTCACATGTTCTACATGTCTGCAGTATAAAGAATGAATAAACCAGTCTTTCAACTTTAAGCAACTTTAAATATAATATGCATGCACAATAAACTATTGTAAAATTTATTTACATCACTCAATTGAAAGGTTTTTGCAGTTTTTAATAAAATGTAAATTACTAACAGTCATAATAAGCATATTTTCAGTACTCGCTTCAGGCTTGCACAGTATCGTCAACACACTCATCAGAATCTTCGGTAATCCTCAGCAAACTTTTCCATGACTCATTCGGTTCTTGTTGAGTCCTCGGTAATCCACGGCAAACTTCGACAGTTGGTTGAACCGCCTCAATCGGTTCTTTTTGAGTTGGACGTGCTACTTCGGCTGTGCTTCCTTTGTCATCAACCCGGAACTAAAGTTCGATTCAGTTTGATTTGTGAACCGGCTCGACCGGTTACTTCCTGAGAACCAGCTCAAAAGAACAATTCGTTCAAGAACCAAACATCACTATTCTGCAAGACTGCAGCCCAATGGAAACTCTGTTTGGTATGTTACCAAGTCAGGCCATATTTTCATCTGTTAATCATTATTGCTAATTTAGATAAGTATTTTGGTTTTGGTTTTTGAAGCCTTAATAATAATAATAATAATAATAATAATAATAATAATAATAATAATAAATAATAATAATAAATCACATCATCCAAATAGACAGCAAACCTTCTCCAAACCAAAAACTATGCGATTCATCAACCTTTGAAAGTTCTACCAACATGTGAACTTTGCAACAAGATGAAATAGCACACTGGACTTCGTTTACACAACAGAAAAGAACGCATACAAGGCTGTACCCCGCCCCCACCTAGGGTACTCGGATCACATCTCTGTTATGCTAATTCCAGCATACAGACCACTTCTGAAACAAGCCAAACCGGTTTAAAATCTCATCACAGTTTGGCCAGATGATGCTAACTCAGAACTGCAGGACTGCTTTCAGTGCACAGACTGGAACATGTTTAAAGAGGCAGCCACCTACAACAACCTCACAGACCTGCAGGAGTACACTGAAACTGTGAGTGCTTATATAAAAAAAAGTGCATTGATGATGTTACAGTCACCAAGACCATCACCACACGTGCAAACCAAAAGCCGTGGATGACAACAGAGGTTCGTGGGCTGCTGAAGACTGGAGATGAAGCATTCAGATCAGGAAACAGCAAGAGCCAATCTGTCCTGTGGCATCAAAAATGCAAAACGGTCATATGCTCAAAAAATCAACAATCACTTCACAGACAGCAGAGACACACGGAGCCTGTGGCAAGCCATTCAGACCATCACTGACTTCAAGCCCCCGCCACAGGCCTGTGATGACGACACATCCCTCCCGGGTGCACTCAACCACTTTTATCCACGGTTTGAAATGCAGAATGACACACCTACACAAAAACTGCCCATACCTCCCAATGACCAGGTGCTCTGTCTGTCTCCAGCCGATGTAAGGAAGACCCTATCTAGGATTAACCCACGCAAAGCTGCTGGACCTGACGACATACCTGGCCGTGTACTGAAGGACTGTGCTGCACAGCTGATAGATGTCCTAACAGATATCTTCAACACCTCGCTGAGCCAGGCAGTCGTCCCCACATGTCTCAAATCCGCAACCATCACACCGGTACCAAAAAATCACCTGTATCCTGTCTAAACGACTACCGTCCCATAGCACTGACTCCAATCATGATGAAGTGCTTTGAGAGGTTAGTCATGCAAAACATGAAATCCAGCCTCCCCAACACACTTGATCCGCTCCAGTTTGCATACCGTCCAAACTGCTATACAGACGATGCAATCTCCTCCACCC
Source organism: Cyprinus carpio (assembly GCF_018340385.1). NCBI lineage: Eukaryota > Metazoa > Chordata > Actinopteri > Cypriniformes > Cyprinidae > Cyprinus > Cyprinus carpio. The sequence continues at coordinate 1,040,600 of NC_056615.1, forward strand.
TCCACCTGGCTCTTACCCACTTAGAAAATAAAGACTCCTATGTCAGAATGCTGTTCATCGACTTCAGCTCAGCATTCAACACAATAATACCACAACAGCTCATAAACAAACTAAACCTGCTGGGCCTTAACAATTCCCTCTGTAATTGGATCCTGGACTTTCTAACTGGAATACCTCAGTCAGTCCGTGTCAGCCACAACACCTCGATCACCCCCAACTGACCACTGCTGTGTGTACATAATCACACAAAGACTCAAATATGTTTACATGCTCGTGCACTACTAATCATCTTGCACTGTTCCCCAGCCAGCTGCTTGACTTACAGTGTTTCTCTTTGCACATGTACAGTATTATGTGAAACATTCGTCAGTCTATGTATACATTTTTTTCCCATTCAGTCTATGTATTGGTAAACATTTATATATAGTATATTCATATGAAAAAATCTGTCAGTAGGCTGTGAATAGGTACAGTGTTTATGTGTAGCATTTGTATAGTTTGTATTTAGTTTCTTTTAGTTTATTTATAGGTAAACATTTATATGTAGTATTTAGTCAAAATCTGTCAGTAGGTTAGTTGTGTATAGGTATAGTATTATGTTAAGCATTCGTATAGTCTGTATTTTTTAGCTTATGTATAGGTAAACATTTATATATAATATATTTATAATCAAAATCTGACAGAAGGTTAGTTGTGTATAGGTTTTACTGTTTTACTTCATTGTTGTATGTCTGTATCTATGTAGCACCGTGGTCCTGTGAGGCACGACATTTCATTCCACTGTATGTCCACGCATGTAGCGGAATGACAATAAAGCTCAACTTGAACTTGATTATTACTCCAATGTAATTGGAGTTAGCAATGGGAACTCTAGGTCTCTTTTCTAGTGGTCAACAATATTCTGAAACCACCTGATTCTTTGACATCAGATATGTATTCCACTGACTTATGTGATCGCTTTTTGACTTTTTTTGCATCCAAGGTTGAAAACGTACATCAGCAATTACTTACTGGTACTCTTCACAATGACTCCTGTCAGTCTATCACTCACACACCTCCCCACTCTGTTTTCTCTAACTTTACACTACCAACTATTTCAGAGATAGTGGGTCTGATAGGTAAATTTAAATCTTTGACTTGTCAGTTAGACCTTCTACCAACTCCTTTAGTGAAAGCTTGTTTACCAGCCCTTTTGCCGTTGATTGCTAAAATTGTTCACGCTTCACTTGGTTCTGGTTTTGTATCTCCATCTCTTAAATCTGCTATTATTACACCCATACTTAAGAAACCAGGGGATGATCCATTTAACTTTGAAAATTTTAATCCAATTTCAAATTTACCATTTATCTCTAAGTTAGTGGAAAAGTTTATTGTAATTCAAATTCATGAACATCTCTCCAATAATAACTTATATGAACAATTCCAATCTCGTTTTCGTCCCCACCACAGTACTGAGACTGCTTGTCACAGTGTCTGGTTTGTGTTCCCTGGGTGTCCACTAGAGGTCTCACTTTCCCATATCGTCACCCCACTTCAGGAACTGCATTTTACACAAGCCTTATCTGGACTAATCACTGCTCATTGCACACAGCTGTTCCCACTCACATTGTTTGCACCTGTCTATATATACCCGGTTTGTTTCTGTCATTGTCATGGAGTCCTTGTTTAATGTCACTCTGGTATTTCGTGTTTCCTAGCTGTTGTTCATGTTTCTTGTTTTTGGACTGCTTACCTGAATTGTGACCTTTGCCTTGCTGGATTACGATTTTGGATTATCCCCAATAAACACTGCTTTTGGATCTACCTGTTTGTGTGTGTGTCGTGACAGAAGGACTCCATCATGCCTAGATCCAGCGGTGTGGGATTTCGAATCCGTTCCCCAGCCACCATGGAGGAGGAGACAGGCATCTACCGTTCCTCAAAGCCCGGAGGCCGTCCCCGATCAGCCCGCTGCCGTCCCGGAGGCCGAACCCCAGGCAGCTTGCTGCCGTTCCCGAGGCAATTCCCGATGCGGTGCCCGAGGAGGTGCCTAAGGGGAAGGCCAAGGCGGTTCCCGAGTCCATTCCCGATGCAGTGGCCGAGGCGGTTCCCGAGGCGGTTCCCAAGGCAGAGGCCATTCCTGATGCGGTGCCCGAGGAGGTGCCTGAGGCGGGGCCCGAGGCTGTTCCCGATGCGGTGGCCGAGGTGGTTCCCGTGGCCGAGGCGGCTCCCGATGCGGTGGCCGAGGTGGTCCCCGAGGTGGGGCCCCGAGGCCGAGATGATTCCCGAGGCGGTGCCCGAGGCCAAGACGATTTCCAAGGCCGAGGAGGTTCCCGAGGGGGGGCCCGAGGCCGAGACGATTCCTGAGGCCGAGACGATTCCCGAGGCGGTGCCCGAGGCCGAGACGATTCCCGAGGCGGTGCCCGAGGCCGAGACGATTCCCAAGGCGGTGCCCGAGGCCGAGATGATTCCTGAGGCTGAGGCAGTGCCCGAGGCGGTTCCAGAGGCTGAGATGGTTCACGTCTCCACAGGCCGTCCAGAGCACCTTCACATCTCCACAGGCCGTCCAGAGCACCTTCACGTCTCCACAGGCCGTCCAGAGCACCTTCACGTCTCCACAGGCCTTCCAGGGCACCTTCACATCTCCGCATGACCTCCAGGATGGCAGGTTTCGCTCTGGCCGCTCAAGTAACGGGTTCCTCCCTGGCCATCTGCCCAGCCTGCTCCTCACTGGCTTCCCGAATGGCAGGTTCCGCCCTGGCTGTTCAAGCGGTGGGCTCCTCCCTGGCCATCTGCCCAGCCTGCTCCTCACTGGCTTCCCGAATGGCAGGTTCTCCCCTGGCCGCTCAAGTGGCGGGTTCCTCTCTGGCCGTCTGCACAACCTGAATTGCCTGATCCTCCGTGGCCACCTGAACTGCCTGGTCCCTCATGGGCCCCTGAACGGTTTGGTTCGCCCTGGGCCTCTGAACTTTCTGATCCGCCCTGGGCCCCTGAACTGTCTGATCCGCCCTGGCCACCTGAAGGGTCTGGTTTGCCCTGGTCCCTTGAACTTTCGGGTCCACCCTGGCCCCCTGAACTGACTGATCCACCCTGGCTACCTGCTAAACCTTCACTTCCTGTCCCGGTTCCCCTCCATGGACCTGGCCCTCCGTCCCTCCCCCTGACCCTCCACCATTCCACCTCCCTCCTGGTCTCTTTGTTTTGTTTTTGTTGTTTTGTTTCTGAGGAGCATCTGGAAGCTGCTCCTTAGGGGGGGGGGGGGGGGTAGTGTCACAGTGTCTGGTTTGTGTTCCCTGGGTGGCCACTAGAGGTCTCATTTTCCCATATGGTCACCCCACTTCAGGAACTGCATTTTACACAAGCCTTATCTGGACTAATCACTGCTCATTGCACACAGCTGTTCCCACTCACATTGTTTGCACCTGTCTATATATACCCGGTTTGTTTCTGTCATTGTGATGGAGTCCTTATTTAATGTCACTCTGGTATTTCGTGTTTCCTGGCCGTTGTTCATGTTTCTTGTTTTTGGACTGCTTACCTGAATTGTGACCTTTGCCTTGCTGGATTATGATTTTGGATTATCCCCAATAAACACTGCTTTTGGATCTACCTGTTTGTGTGCGCGTCGTGACACTGCTCTTGTCAAAATAACCAATGATCTACTGTTGGCAGCTGACTGTGGGCTTTTAACTATACTTGTCCTTCTTGACTTGAGCGCTGCCTTTGATACTGTCTCACATAAGATACTTCTTGACAGGCTAGCTTCCATTGGTATTACTGGTACTGCTCTATCTTGGTTTAGGTCATATCTATCTGGACGCAGTCAGCGTATTCAATTAAATGGTTTTAGTTCAAGAATATCTACAGTCACCACTGGTGTTCCCCAGGGTTCTGTTTTGGGCCCGCTTCTTTTCATTATATATATATGCTCCCTCTTGGTTATATTTTAAGGAAATATGGTATTAATTTTCACTGTGATGCGGATGACACCCAACTTTACCTGTCTGCCAAACCCACTGGTTCTTTTCCACCGCCATCTTTGTCAAGCTGTTTAGCTGAAATTAAAGATTGGCTTTCAGTGAACTTCTTGAAGGTAAATGGCAACAAAACTGAGGCTCTGCTTGTTGGCACTATATCTGTTGTGTCTAAATCTAATTGTTTCTCTCTATACATTGACAATACTGCAATCTGTCCTACCTCTCAGGTTAAAAGTTTGGGTGTCATCATGGATAGCACACTATCCTTTAAAGCTCAAATTAATAATATCACTCGGATCGCATACTTCCATTTGCGCAATATTAACCGTCTCCGTCCCTTTCTTTCAAATAATAATACTACAGTTCTCATTCAGGCACTAGTCACTTCACGTATAGACTACTGCAATGCTCTTCTCACAGGTATTCCCTCCAAATTGCTGCATAAGCTTCAGTTGGTTTAGAATTCTGCAGCTCGTGTTCTCTCTAGAACACCTTATACTGATCACATTTCTCCGGTTCTCCAGCAGTTGCACTGGCTTCCAGTAAAATATAGAGTTGAATTCAAAATCTTGCTACTTACTTATAAGGAACTTCATAATCTTGCATCACAATACCTTACTCAACTTTTCCATGTTTACACTCCTTCACGTGCACTTAGATCTTCATCTTCAATTTCTCTTGTGGTACCTCGGGTTACTACCATGGGTGGCAGATCTTTTAGTTATGCTTGTAAGGTGACCTTGGGTGTTCTGAAAGGTGCCATGAAATAAAATGCATTATTATTATTGACCACAAACAAGTTTAAACTGAGCTTCTTGTGAGCAGTTTGCATTATATGCAAGAGCGAATATAAGCCTATTGACAGCATCATCTGTGTTTATACAGCTGTAGCAAACACAGTTTAGAGCATGTAAACGCTCTGAGGACACACTGTTAGTAACAGGCATGAAAACTGGTTAAATTAAATAAGCATTCTCGTCCATGCATTTCAACAGGGGTTTACTATATTCAGTGGCATAATCTCAATGTCACGTTTGTTTAAATCTAAGGTTGATTATTCGCTGTGTTGAGTATGCGGTTGATTTCAGCTCCATGCATTATCAAATGACTAATTTATGATATTTGCTCAGGTGGGTGCTGGGGTCTTATCTCTCAGATTGCAAAGGATATTCTTGTTAACACTTGTGAACATTACACATAGTGCGCGTCTGATTAAGCTGATTAAGTTAAGCCGGTCGGTGTGGTAGCCCAGGCACACATAGATAGTAATGCATGCCGTTTACATGGCTCTTCGGAGCTGCAGCAGTACATATGTCTTTGGTGATAGATCTGAGAGTTGTATTCTAGTCCTTTGAATTCTTAGAAAATAATGCACACCCCAGGTGGTGTACACCTCAGTATGTATATTATTTTCTAAGAATTCAATGGCCCGAAGTCAATTATTCAGCTTACACTACGGTTACCAAACCTCAAGACATCGATCAGATGATATATTTCAAGGGTTTTGTACTTAATGATGTTTTATTAACAAGGTTCGGGAGGAGCACGTCAGATACTTAGCCTAATTAGCACTGGTAGAGCTCACTTAAGATAATCAACACTAGGGTATAAATACAGCTGACACCCCTATCCATTGATGGTTTATCAGCATTCGGTTTGCACCTTTTGCCATTATATGGCAGACTCAGCTTCTCTCATTTAGAAGACGAGGTCTATATTGGGGATTTTTCAGTTCTCTGGCCAATCTGCCGGGCCCAGGATCCTCTTCCACCAGACAACGCCGCAAGCTCCGTGCTCCATTGCAGCCGCTGCTTTGCTCGACCAGCCACACGCTCCCCACGACGCCGAGGCTTAACCTCACATCTACCCCGGTGTCCTTTTATCTTTAGGCTGTGCCTACAATTCCTCCAATCGGAAAGTGGACCGCATGTAATCCTGAGGCAAACGGCGATTAATTCCGCCGCTCCATCTTTGCGAAGGTAAACAAAGTGGATCTGTACGATCTAAGTTATTAGTCTCCCAGCAATCCGCCAAACCCCACTCCTAAATCCACAACAACAGGGCGGCCAATATATCTGGCAAAACTCACAAGGCCCCGAACTCGCCTCGCTCGACACCTCCATTGCCCTGCGGCACACAAAACCCCGCTCTTCTTAAGCGCTGGCTCGCAGCGGCAGGCTTTCAACGAGCCTGGGCTGGGCCACCGATCTCACCGCAGCAAAGCCTCACTGGCTTCCCGCTTCGACTCACCCTTTTACCGTGGCTCATCCGGCCGCAGCGTCATCATACAGCCAGGCCTCAAGCTCTCGTGCTAGCGGCACAGGCCGTGTTGCAAATATATTTAGGTAAGTCGCTAAAAGGTGTCATTGGCTGCTGAAAGTTGTTAAAGACGTTGTGACACAAGGATCTTGATATTATTTTCAGCCACGTCACAAACGGCGTAGAATACAAATAAATTTCTAAGATTTTCTTAATTTCGCGAGTATTTTTTCCTGTATTTTAAATTACACTTCACTCAGATAAACGGATGAAAAAGATTGATTTGCGAGAAAATGATTTCAGCTATGTACCTAAACGACTATTGATTAGGTACCTCGACCTTTTTCCTCAACACGGAAGTGAGCCTATGGGTGAGACTTACGTTTCATTACGTATAGGTAAATAACGAGGAGAATAACAACGTGCAGTAAACAGTAAAACTGTTTGCAGTACAAACTAGAGTGTTCTTAAGATAACAGATTAAAATAATAATGATAGGACACATTAATTGTCAATATCAAGCAGCAAAACTAACTGTTTTGTACAGCTAAAAATAAGGTTTACTACTAAGAAACAATCAACAAGTGCAACCTAATTCACATGTGACGTGAGTATTACTAGGCACCTCTCTCCAAGTCTAGCCAACGTGCGCATCGGCTAGTTTTTCAATACTTTTTTCTTCGCATGATTAAGAGGAAATGCATGTGTTTTTAAACCTAATAACCTTAAAGTTGCACGTTAAAAAAAAAAAACACTGCAGTTCTCACTCCCGAAGGAGCCTCTATCTATATCTCTCCGCTCCCGCAGGAGCTTTTCCCTATTTTCTCCACTGCCGCTGCAGTGTCTGCTCCCTCAGGAGCTTTTCCCTATTTTCTCCACTTCCGCTGCAGTGTCTGCTCCCGCAGGAGCCTCTATCTAATTTTCTTCACTGCTGCTGCAGTGTCTGCTCCCGCAGGAGCCTCTATCTATATCTCTCCACTGCCGCTGCAGTTCTCGCTCCCGCAGGAGCATCTATCTATATCTCTCCGCTCCCTCAGGAGCTTCCCCTATTTTCTCCACTGTCACTGCAGTGTCCGCTCCCGCAGGAGCCTATATCTATATTTCTCCACTGCCGCTGCAGTGTCTGCTCCCGCAGGAGCCTCTATCTATATTTCTCCACTGCCACTGCAGTGTCTGCTCCCGCAGGAGCCTCTATCTATATTTCTCCACTGCCGCTGCAGTGTCTGCTCCAGCAGGAGCCTCCATCTATATTTCTCCTCTACTGTTCTATTGAACAAACTTAACGTATTTTAAACAATATAATGTCCATGCATTGTCAAAAGCCTTCAAAGGGCACCAACTTCCCGACGATTGTTTCTCCATGTCACTGTGCAATTTAATCCTCGTTTGGCTAAACATCTAATTCAAATGTACACTTAATCTTGAATTTTTAAACAATTCTTTACAACAGAGGTGCTACGGCAATCATAAATCCTTGAATGTGGACGTCAAAAGTTGCCATTTTTCATGCGAGCCCTCTTGATGTGAAAAAATAAATAAATTAATTAAAAAATAAAATAAAAAAAATAATAATAATAATAATTTTTGACTTACTGTAGCAGGCAGATCACTCACTGTTCATGATGCACAAACTATTGGAGGAAAATCCCCAATACTGATTTGGGGGTTTATATGAATCTGTCTAATAAAAAGTTTACGTGGTATAATTTCACAAAGCTTGTGAGAACATTCTGGTTTTGCTTCAAATCGGGTTATTAAATCAGATTATGTGTATGATTGTTATATAACTAAATGATATGAAATGATATGTACATGAATTATATAACTAAAATTAACTGTAATTACATATTTAGGTTAAATAAAGATGTCAGTCTTCATTTATTTATTTTTCCTTCTCCTTTTTAGGAAACAAATCAAAGAAACAAATCAAATGACTTACCCAGTCATTTTTCTATATATTAAAAAAAAAAAAAATACTGTATTTTTTGGCTTAAGGCTAAAAAAAAACCTTATATATTACATGGGTCTTAGCACTTGGCTGGCAAAAGTTGACATCACCTCAGATTTCAGAGTTACCAGATTCATAGCACTTATTTTGGGTACACTGGCACAGGAAATTCTATTTATTTTATTTTTTGTATGCTTAACTTTCGAATGCAAAGACCGCACCAAGATTTTCTGACACGTTATCGGAAGCAGCTTATCGGATTTTGTAAACAGTTACACAAAGTAATCCTCATAGCATCTACCCATTTAGACAACCCAAATTGTTCTTAGTATTGAACTCCCTGGCAGGTGCTGCAAGAGCTTTCCTGGTCGAGTGAATGTTTTTTCTTTCAACTATCGGTGTTGCTTAGCCATCCGCGCAGTGTAGTCTCCCGGCTAGACAACATACTTTTTTCATCCTATGGTCAACAAAGGCTTACCCGTCCAATGCTGTGAGTATTGAGCTCCCATCGGACGTCGGCGAGAGCCTCCCGTCCACACACCCTTACCTTTTCCTCCTTCGGTCAGCGAGGTTTACCCGTTCGATGCCTTGAGTATTGAGCTCCCATCAGACGCCGGCGAGAGCCTCCTGGCAACACAACTTTACCTTTCTGTCGTGCGTCCGGAGAGGCTTATCCGTTCGATGCCTTGAGTATTGAGCTCCCATCGGATGTCGGCGAGAGCCTCCCGGCTAGACAACCTTACCTTTTCCTTTCTACGGTCGGCGAGGCTTATCCGTTCGATGCCTTGAGTATTGAGCTCCCATCGGACGTCGGCGAGAGTCTCCCAGCCACATAAACTTGACTTTCTCCATGCTACGGTCAGAGAGGCTTACCCGCTCGATGCCTTGAGTATTGAGCTCCCATCAGACGTTGGCGAGAGTCTCACGACCACCTAACTTTTCATTCCTGTTTGACGGGTGGCGATGCTCAGCCGTATGAGGTTAATAGTCTCGACCTCCTGCCAAACGCTGTCCAAATCTTTTCCCCCTCACCTGGTGAGGCTTACCCGTTTGATACCCTGAGTCCTGATCTCCCATCGGATGCCGCGAGAGCCCGCGCAGTCGGGTTTTCCTTTTCTCGCTCCCCGGCCGGCGAGGCTTACCGGTCTGATGCCGTTGAGTATTGTGCTCGTGTCAGATGTCAGCGAGAGTGCTCCCGGTTGGGTTTCTTTACTTGCTGCCCACAAACAGGTCTTATCCATCTGATGTCGTGAGTATTGATCTCCCGTCGGATGTCGCTAGAGTCCTCTTTGCCGGTGGCCCAAAGCCTGTTTATCTGCTCAACTGAGAGGACCTACACGTCCGTCATCCTGAGTCTCGATCTCCAGTCAGAGGCTTCATGGGCCCTCTCGGTCAGTTATCTGCCCTGGTTGCCCACTGATTAGCAGGGGCTCATCAGCCAGTAGGGCCCGTACGCCAACACTGTGACCTATTCCAGTCGAGGCAACTCGGGCCCTCCTGGTCGGGCTATTCAGTCACGCTGCTCCTCCTTCATCGGCCGGTAGGGCTCATCCGTTCCAATGCAGTGAGGTGCTCCGGTTGAGCAACGGTTCGAGCCCTCCCAACTGGGCGCCCCAAATCACGTAGTCCGATACCAGCAGCCGGTAGTGCCTACCTTTCCAAATGTACTTGGATGCTATTGTGGGGGGGTCCTTAGTCTGGCAGCTGTACTTTTGCTGTTGCCTTTTTGGGGGGTACTCTAGGTTCGGGCCATTCCCAAGCTCGGAGCCCTTCCCCGGACAGCAAGCCAAATATGCATTATATACTTCAGCTTATTATATGTAAGTGTGAACTCATGAAATGATGTTTTATTAAAAAGGTTCGGGAGGAGCACGTCAGATACTTAGCCTTTTTAGCACAGGTGGAGCTCACTTAAGATAATCAACACTAGGGTATAAATACAGCTGACTTACACCTATCCATTGACGGTTTATCAGCATCCCCCCTCCACCCCATCTCCTCCACTTAGAGTTCATTTTACACTTATGTAGGGGGGGTACTCTAGGTTAGGGCCATTCCCGAGCTCGGAGCCCTTCACCGGACAGCATGCCAAATATGCATTATATACTTCAGCTAATTATATGTAAGTGTGAACTCATGAAAAATGCTATTGTTAGTAGGAATAATTTCTTCCGTGTCTCATCAAACGCCTCCGTTGCTAATTCCAAAACTTTATTTTAAACCTAGTAATGGAGGCTTGAGCCGTTGGTAGCAGACTAATGCAGTTAATAACTAAGTTATATGAGAGAGAGAGAGAGATTACCTCTGTGAGTCTGTGTTTCTCAAAAGTGTTCGGCAGCAGTGTCTCTTTTGCTAGTGAAACTTTAAGTTTATTTTTTCACAAACATTGCTGTTGTTACCTCGCATGTAGTCTCAGCCGTTGGCTGAATGTGATGCATATGGCACACAAAAGTGAACACACTTCAGGACTTTTGAAGTCATCGGATTGGTTGAATTATACAGGATTTCCAGGAGACATGTGTGTCACGTTCTTTAACGTTCCACCTAGAAACAAAGATGCTGTGCATTATGCATTCTCTAGGGGTCGCTATGGGGAACAGTATACCCACGCCGCAATGCTGAGGGGAGTGCAGGCCAGAATCATAGTAAACACTTAGTACCAACTCTACCATTTCCATGGGAGTTGCCCCTGGGACGTTTAGATGGCTGTCTGTGACAGTACCCCTTACGGCCAAAGGCCTAAGCTACATGCCCAACTTAATTGTTAGGGCCTCGGCCCGGGGTAGAGCTGAAGGCTTGGAATCAGGAAAGATTCCTTTAAAGGGATACGGCTAAGAACCTAGCATTTCATACTAAGTCTTGCCTGTCACACAGGGGCTACCGCTTGCTCTCGCAAAAGCTTGCTGAAGGAACTGTCTCAACAGATCTCCAGTAGCAGCACCCTGTTTAGATAGGTATCCAAGGATAAATAGGTGGAGTTGCGCCCAAGTTGAACGGGCCTTTTACCAACTCAAGAAAGGGCACAAAGCAACTGCGCGAAGCCCTCACCATATAGGATTTTAGAAAGAACGCTGAATACTAGCGTGCGAACTTACCACAGTGTGGATTTCAGAAAGTGTGCAAAGACTTCACGTGCACACTTACCATAGCATGGATTTTTAAATAATGTTCTAAGGAGGGGCTCTCGTGGCACTCTGAAAGAGCAGCTCATAGATGGAATGGTGCATCTCAAAACAGTATGTTTGAAAGTCATCAACTTGATCTGTGAAAATAATGCTGGAGCGCTCTGGGGAAAAACAGCGAACTCAGTCTCATATGAGAGGAGAACTCCAAATTAAGAGTAGCACGCTCATAGGCGACCCTTCTTGGAAAAGGGGAGCGATGTTAAACTACCACGAGAATCTCCCAAATAGCCCCTCATGTTGAGGGAAGTGATGCTTGAAGTGTATAAACAAATACACACTGGCTGAATGGAGCCCAAGGAACCGAGGTCTAATCATCTCAAGAAATGGAACGAGGCGGAGCGCATAACCCTTACCGTACAGGATTTCAGAAAGTGCGCAGAGTCTTGTGTGCACACTTACCACTTACGTGGATTTTTAGAAAGTGCGCAAAGTGTTCACCTGCACACTGACCACCATATGATTTTCAGAAAGTACACAGAGCCTAGTGTGTGTACCTAACGGTTCCTAAGCATCGCAGAGGCGCTGAACCGCACGGGAGAGGCAAGCTCAAATTTTACAAACCTCTAGCGAGGGGAGCATCACCTGAGGCAGCATATCTGAGAAAACTTCTGTAACTGCCACCTTCACTTTCCGCTGGATGTGACATCACAACTAAGTGGCCAGGAGACCCCTCAGGGTGACCTGGCCGGATGATCAAGGAGGCTCCTGCAGAAACCTGTGATCTCAGCCGCCTAATACCGGAACATGAAGCCGGATGGCTGGTGCTGACGAGTGTTTAGTAAACACTGTAACTGAGCACTGCAAAGGAAACTCACAGAGTTTATTAGTAGACACATAACCATCAGCAATTTAATACACAAGTATATACAGAAAGGGTTATTTTTATACTCCCACCCTCCTGCGCTGGAGCCCTGCTCAAGGGGCGCCTCCTTTTAGTCCGGACCATCTGTAAGGTGGTTGCTATGAACATAGAACCAGCCAAAAACATTATAGGTCCAGCATAGGAGACTGTTATGCGAGAGGTTTCCACCTAACCTCATTCAGGTGGAGAGCTGGTGGTTACAGGGGAATTGGGAAGGGGAGGATAAAAGCAGAAGTTAAAAATCCCTAAAGGGAACGAGTAGATACCTCGGTATCGCTCTGATTCAGACGAGAATGCTGCCTCGACTGGATCACATCCCTTAGGTTCTGCTTACCTTCTTGTGACCCACGATTCCTCTTACCCCTGCCCGCAGGTGGGGGAGGAGCGCGAGTCGCGACACAAGCCTTCTGTGCCCGTCTTTGATCCTCAGATCGAGACAGGCCGATTACCGTCTCAATGGAAATACCGAAAAGTTCTGAAGGCGAAACCTCAGCATCGAGAAGGAAGCCTTTTCTTTCTTCCCGATGTCTGCCAGGTTCATCCACAGAAGTCTCTCCACTACCACCATGGCCGCCATAGTCCTGCCCATGGCAGAGGCGGCTTGCTTGGTAGCCTGGAGAGAGACCTGTGGTGCGGCGCAGCTCGGCTACCTGATCAGGAAAATGGCCTTTGCCTCTATCCAGGTCTATTAGCAGATCAGTCTGATATGCTTGAAGAACCACCATCGTGTGTAATAAAGCCACAGCCTGACCTGCTGCTGGATATGCCTTACCATTTAAGCCAGATGTATTTCTTGAAGGGGCTTAGATGGCAAGGAGGGAGATTAAGAGAGGATGTCTCCCCTGCAGAAAGAAAGCTCTTTCTACAGGGGGCATCCTCTCATAGCCGTTTTCGCATATCGCCTCAATGTCGGCAAAACTCTTATGCCGAAACCGATGGATGCTAGAAGAAAACGGTCTATTTCATTTCTTTGCAATCTCTGTATGGAGATCAGGCAGAAATGGAAGGCTCACCTGAGCTGGAGGGCTATGGTCGGAAAGATAACGCTCATCGAGGCGGCGTCACCTTGTTAGTGTACTTTCATGGCAAGTCCAACCTTGCCGTGACGCGATCCATAACCTCCAATAGCTTTACATATGCAGGGCAGGAGAATTGAGAAGGCAAAGCCTCAGCTTCTGTGTGTGTCATCGGGTGTCAAATAACGCCGACACGGATGCACACATTGTCTAAACGCTTGCTAGTAGTCGCCATGATAGACAGAGAAAGAGCACTCTTACCAGTTCTTTCAGATGCACACTTCAAACAAAACAGTCAGTGAAGACGAAGAAGATGAATGACGTGTTCTCCCGGTGCCTGTTTATAGTCGCGCCGGTAGTGACGTCAGAGGCTGTCGCCGGCCAACTCGTTGGTGTTTTTTCAATGTATGCTTCAGACACGGCTCATGACGAGATGTTCCCCATAGTGACCCCTAGAAGACGCAGTTCAAAGTTCCCTTGAAAGGGAACTGAATTTACTCAAAATGTTTGTGTCTGAGGTGTCCACATAAAGCATGTTCATGTCATAATGCATTTAAATAGGCCTACACTATTATGTCCTTGTACACCATATACACTATTTTAATAAAATCTTAATTGTCATTAATATATATATATATAATTTTTTATTTATTTATTAAACAACCACCATTCATGTAATTTAAGATATTCATCCAACTGTATTTTTTTATTTTATTATTATTATTTTGTTTTTCTGTATCATCTTTTTGACCTATATGTTCATTTAGAGGGAACAGATAGCTATACAGCAGAGGGTTAGAATCTGCAGAATAATTTAATTAGTACAGTGAAGCATTGTTTATTGATCAATATGATTGTCTCTGGCTTTTAGGACATATGTACCAGTCAAGAAATGGATCAAAGCCAATAAGGACAAGGTTAGTGGATTGTGTGCCATTATTAAAAAATTTAAAAGGGGGGCTTTTTGACTCTAGTTTTGATCTGTTCTTACTTTTTTTCTTTATTCCTATTTTTAGAGATTTGATTCATGATCTTTTCACAGGTGTTAATCTACAACCCAAGCTTTTTAAAGTATGTATATGACTCATGGCTAGAGGGTCGTGGGAGATATCCATCCACTGGATTCCTTTCTCTAATGTTTGCAATTCACATTTGTGATGAGGTATGTTAATTTTAGTTGTATTGTTTTTCTTCAGTGTCTTCACTGTTATCAGTTTAATACTTTTCTGTGCTTTAAGGAGCGCATTTCACTCCCGTTCTAAAATTTAGTTTCCACATGAGAATATCTCCCCCGTGTGAAACCAGGCCTCTGCTGCAACTGTGTGTTGAGAAGTGTGTTTGTCAGATTTCACATTTTGTCATTTTATATGATCTAATGAACACTGATTAATATGGATCTTTCTGTCATTTGGTATGATTTTAAAGAAAAAACTGCTTTAGAATAGATTATAATAGAAACAGATTATGTGATGTACAGTTATGTTGATGATTTATCAAAACCCAGACTGATAGATCTTACCAAATTTGAATGAGGAAAAAAAGGTTTAATGTTAAAATATATTAATAAATTCTACTACTACTATTTCTACTGCTGCTGAAATAACTACTGCTAATAAAATAATCAATAAATAATGATGATTATCTAAAGTCAATCTGCTCTGTTGGATGTAGGTGAATGTGTTTGGATTTGGTGCTGACCAGGATGGAAACTGGCACCATTACTGGGAGGATAACATGCTGGGAGGAGCATTCAGACACACAGGGGTCCATGATGGAGACTATGAGTACAACATCACACTGCTCTTAGCAGACAAACACAAGATCATGCTCTACAGAGAAGGCTGACTTCACACATGGAATTTTCCACAATGCCTTAACAGAACAGAACTACTGTACCACAAGACAGGGGCCATTTGAGCACTTATTGCCATTTGTGTATGGATTGAAAGCTTTAGAGATTTTATTTGATTTTTTTTTTTAATTTACATTTAGAATGAAGATTAAAAAAAATAATAAAAAAAATTGGTGGTTAAAAATGACAAACAGGACTTCGAGACTGTTTGCAAATGTTGCCCATATGCTGCAGACATGGATAATATCAGTTTCACTTTCTGACAACAAGCTAATATTCAAAGCTAAACTTTTAAACACTCACTTATAACACTTCTTCCTAATAATTTCTATGTACATCTTTATAAAAAAGCAACATTTTATGTAAAATTCACTTTACATTTTAAAGTTTTATTCATTGTGATATTATGAATAAATATGCCATGGTTTAGTGGAAGATTGCTGCCATCTACTGCAAAAACATACATTTTAGTATTATACAATATACAAATTTAAATAAAATGGGGGCCACTCATTGGCTCTTTTGCCATTTCCAAATAGGTATAAATCTGTTAACCTTTTATTTTATTTAGTTTTGTATGCAGACATAAAATAAATATAAAATAAGTATTTGTTATAATAACTCCACATTATTACAGTCAAACATGCTGTTTTGAATTTTATATTCATGCATGTATCATGGTACTGTTGTAAAGGAAACAGGAAACATGTAAATGGGGTTAATAAATTTAAATGTCTGTTGATAAGCTACATGGATTAATTAATAGAATTTCAAATTTAATGTGCCTTCTTTTGCCAAATAAATGTGCCTTGTTTTAGAAAAAAATGAATGAAGTATTTATTTATTTATTTATATTTATTTTTTAATTTTCATTTTCCAAAACACCATGTCTGTGTTTTGTAAGTAGTGTATATTAATCCAGTGGTAATTTTCACCAAACATGTTTTAATGTATGACAAATAAATGAATAAACAGATTAAGTTTTGTACTGTCATCACTCGATCATCACTATGTAAAAATTGCATCAATTTTATTATTATTTTGCCTACAGAAAATGACATACTCCGTAATGTGTAAAACACCTCCAAATAAATACAATGCATAAGACTTCCCTGTGATTTTAGCTTATACTGAAAACATGAGAAAAGAACAAGATGCTGGGTCATGGCATGACCGGTGTCTGATGCATGTGTGAAATAAAGTCTCAGTAGGAGGAGACTATTGACTGGGCCTGTAGATCTTCTACTCTTTTTAGTGACATCATTAGTAGAGCTACCTTAAGAGTCAGAAACTTCTCAGAGGCTAACTCTAAGGGCTTAAATAGTTATTTTTATAATCCTTCCAGGACCACTTAAAAATCCCAGGAAGGAACATGTGGCTAGTTGAGAGAGCAGCCACAAATACTTCAAGCACACCTGGGACTGTTCCTGCTGAAAGGCACTTCTGAAGGAACTCCAGCAGTTCACACCACAACACAAAGAGCTGCCATTTTAGTGCCTACAATTTCTTTTAGGAGATCTGGAACTCAGAATTGTCTCAACAACCTCAGTTGAGGCAGGAATCTATTAGCTAGTGCCCCTCAGGGGCCAGACCCAAAGTTTCACATTTCTGGCCGGGGTGAAAGATCAAGTGCCCCTCAGGTTTCATATCTTTTGTGGGTCAGCCAAGTATGGTGACACCCATACTCAGAATTCATTTGTTTATGCGCGGCGTGGCTCTTTGCATTTAACCCATCCGAAGTGCACACACCAGAGCAGTGAACACACACACACACTGTGACACACACCCGGAGCGTGGGACCATTTTTATGCTGCTCGGCGCCCGGGGAGCAGTTGGGGGTTCGATGCCTTGCTCAAGGACACCTAAGTCATGGTATTGAAGGTGGAGAGAGCGCTGTACATTCTGGCTCCCCCCACCCACAACTGAGCCGAGACGAAGTCACAACCCTTCGATTGGGAGTCCGACTCTGTCATAGCACGACTTTCCCCTTTCACATTTCTGGCCGGGGTGAAAGATCAAACAACGCACTTGAGACAGAAGGTCTTTCTGAACGTGAATCTCCCAAGGAATGTGGTTTGGGAGAACTGAGAATGTGGTAATGGGTGTCTGGCTGTCTGTAATTGAGAACCCAACTAGAACATCCAGGAGCAGAACTATTGGGGGAAAGGTGTGCAGATGGTACCATGGGATCTTAGAGGCGAACAAGTCCACCTCTTATTAGCTATCAGCCAGTCGCCTCTCTGTGACAACTCTTGCAGCTATTGAATGGCCAGTGGTGCACGCCATTTGCTTGGTGGACTGGAAGGCGAGATCTGTGAGATTTAAACTGAACTGAGCTGCATGATGACATCACTGAATTCAATGATGAACTGCCTTTAACTGTCATTTTGCATTATTGACACTGTTTTCCTAATTAATGTTGTTCAGTTGCTTTGACACAATCTTTTTTTGTTTAAAGCGCTATATAAATAAAGATGACTTGACTTGACTGTGGCACAGTTGAGTTCTGTCAACTTTCAGTCTTGTCCAGAGCCGCATACACCTTGCCAAACAATCTGGATTTAACCCAACACAGCTTGGAAGACAAGGTGGGTTTCAACAACAATAATGCAGGTGAGGGAAAGAGATTTAATTTAATAAATGTTTAATTCATTTTCATTTTCCATGTCTGTGTTTTGTAGGTAGTGTACATTAATTCAGTGGTAATTTTTCACCAAACATATATTTTAATCTTTGACAAATAAATGAATAAACAGAGCGCTTTGATTCTAGCTTTGTACTGTCATCACTTGATCATCACTATGTAAAAACAACATCAATATTATTAATATTATTTTGATAAATAATACAGAAAATGACATACTCCATATACATACATATATATATATATATATAACTACTATTATTATTACAGTAATAATATAATTTTCCCCAGAAATGAGTAGTGTAATCAATTAATAATTATATTTCATATGTCATAATATAGTTACCATTCAAGCCTATAGCTTGTTACAATGTTTTTGTTGTTTCAATTACAACTTACAAACAATAATTATAAATTTGTAATTTATTTAGCTCCTTCTGTTGACAGTCTTTTTAGGCTTGTTGCTCCTTCCTAGAGCATAGGCCATCGACGAATGCTCTCCAGCATTTTCTATTCTATGCTACCATTACCAGCTGGCCCCCATCCCATTCCTGTCAGCTTGACTTCTGCATTCAGGTCTCGGCGCCAGGTGTTCCGTGGGCATCCACTTTTTCTTTTTTCCTCACGGGTCTTTTCTCAAAGTGTGGCCAAGTCATCCCCATTTCCTTCTCAGGATCTCTTGTTCCATAGGACACTGGTCTGTCCTCTACCACAAATCGGTGTTATTGATGGCCAGTGATTTGAAAGAATCCAGCAGAGACATTGGTTGACAAAGGCCTGGAACTTTTTCATGGTGGCTTTTGTAGTCCTCCATGTTTCTGCTCCATACAAACATATCTTGGCTTCCACAGTGTCTCTCTGTCCATGCTGTCAAATGCCTTTTCATAATCTATAACTGACGTACAGTGAAGAGTTCCACTCAATGGACTGTTCCACAACAATGTGCAATGTTACCATATGGTCTGTGCGTGACCGGTCTTGTTTCAACTTTGTTTCAGCTGACCCTTTCAACTTTATCCTTAACTGGGCGTTCTGCTAGCTGGAACTTCCCTGCAAGCTTCTTTGTGATGTCATAGAGCTGCTTCATGTTTCTGCTTGCTGCTGCTTCTTCTGCCTGCCTGGTGTGTCCCTCCACATACTCTCTCTTGTCTCTTCTCATGCTCTTTTTCATTTTTCTGTTTGCTTCACTATATTCTTCCTGTGCCTTTGCTTTTGTCGCGGTGGTACGGCTTGTGTTAAATGCTGCATTTTTATTCTACCTATCTTGGATTTTCTTGTCGAAGTTGGAGTCGGCCGCGTGCCGCCATCCGGCCCACATCTGGCCCGCATGGATTTCACGTGAGCCAGATGTGGGCCGGATCTGGGCCGAAACTGCTTGCTGTCTGGGGTAGGTCTCTGCTAACATCTTTCTGCCGTGACGTTCTCCTTCCAAAGACGTCCTCACAAGCCCTGATAACTGCCTCTTTATAGCTTCTCCACTGGCTCTCTAACTCTAAGCAGTCTTCTTTGTGTAGTTCTTGGAGGGATTGAAACCTGTTGGTGAGCGTCAGCTTGAACTTTTTCTTTATAGCTGTGTCTTTCAGCTGTGTTTTTCTTCTGTTTCTCTGTCCAGTTTTTCCTCAGTTTGAGCTTTAACTTTGCCGTCAGAAGTGGTCTGAAGCATATCTGCTCTCTCTTAACTCAGATATCTAGCAATGACTGTCAAACCTCTTTGAGATACAGATGTGGTCAGTCTGGTTCTCAGTCACATGGTCTGGTGATAACCATGTTGCTTGGTGTATTCTCTTGTGTTGGTAGATGCTCCCGCCAATCACAAAGTTGTTTGTGGCACAAGTGTCAGCAAACTGCTCTCCATTCTCGTTCATTTCTCCCAGGCTGAACTGTCCCATGATTTGTTCAAAGCCTCTTTTATCTTTGCCTATCTTGGCACTGAAATCACCCATAGTGATGGTAATGTCCTTATTGCTCAGCTTTTCCAGTATGCCACTGAGCTGGCTTCGCTACTGTCATTGGTTGGTGCGTAGCCTAGCACCACATTCATCTTGATGTACTTGTTCCTGGTCATGAAGGATGCAGTCATATGTCTTGGCACTTTAACCTCCCAACCGATGAGTGTTTTCTGTGCTTCTTTCCCTAGCATGAGGGGAACTCCTTCTGTATGTGGTGTTCTGTCTTCTTCATGTCCTTAAAACAAGATAAGTTCTCCTGTTGTCAGTCATAGGCAGCCGGACTTAGTCCACCTGGTTTCACAAAGTCCAAGAAGTTCAAGGTGATAACTACACATTTCTGTTGCTATTTGAGCCACTTTCCCTCTTTCATACATTGTACATTCCATGTGCCTATTTGTGTAATCTTTCTGGTAGCACTTTATTTTACAGTCCTGTTCCTCATGTACATACTATGCATTTATAGTAATTACAATAACTATGTAATAACTAGGTACTAACCCTGAACCTACCCCTAAACCTAACCCTACCCCATGTAGTTACCTTGTATTACCAGAACTTTCTTAGATAAATACACTGTAAGTACACTATAAGTACATGTAAGTACACGTACTGTAAAATAAAGTGCAACCATCTTTCTGGTCAACAGAAGAGTACTCGGTGCTGCAGCTTCCCTTCGGCTTTCACTGCTGCCCATCATAAGGCTTCTGTACTAAGTTCCTTCCTCTCCCAAGTCTTTTTGGTTTCTTTGCTATTGGTTTGTCATCGATGTTTATGTAGCATAAATTATTTTTATGGGGTGGGGTTGTTGGGGTTCTGTCAGACAGTAGAACTGAACATTTTAGTTGTTTTAGTAATGATTATATTAATAATCAATGTTATCTGAAGTTTTGAAAATAAAAAAGTAAAAATTCAAACCAGTGAAATGTTTCAAAAGATGTATGTTCTTTTTCAAAGGATATGTGCACAGATCAGTTAAAATCAGTTTAAAAGAGCTTGTGTACATTTCAAAACTAAAACAATTCAGAGCTATGAAAACAAAGAAAAATCATAAATAACAGCATAATCATTAAAGGGGTCATCTGATGCCCTTTTTTTCACAAGTTGATGTGATTCTTTAGGGTCTTATGATGGTTCAGGATGTAGTAGTATGAATTATGTCATTAATGACTCACCCTCATGTCGTTCCAAACCCGTAAGACCTCTGTTCATCTTCGGAACACAGTTTAAGATATTTTAGATTTAGTCCGAGAGCTTTCAGTCCCTCCATTGAGAATGTATGTACGGTATACTGTCCACGTCCAGAAAGGTAATAAAAACATCTTCAAAGTAGTCCATGTGACATCAGAGTGTCCATTGGAATTTATTGAAGCATCGAAAATACATTTTGGTCCAAAAATAGCAAAAACTACGACTTTATTCAGCGTTGTCTTTTCTTCCGTGTCTGTTATGAGCGCGTTCACAGCACTGCAGTGTAGTGATATCCGGTTCACGAACGAATCACTCGATGTAACCGGATCTTCTTGAACCAGTTCACCAAATCGAACTGAATCGTTTGAAACGGTTCGCATCTCCAATAAGCATTAATCCACAAATGACTTAAGCTGTTAACTTTTTGTTTAATGTGGCTGACACTCCCTCTGAATCAAAATAAACCAATATCCCGGAGTAATCCATTTACTCAAACAGTAAACTGACTGAACTGCTGTGAAGAGAGAACTGAAGATTCGAAAGATTGAAGAACGAAAGATTGACTCGTTCTCGAGTCAAGAACCGTTTCTGTCGGACGCGTCCGATTTGAGAACCAAGGAGCTGATGATACTACGCATGCGTGATTCAGCGTGAAGCAGACTGACACACAGCGCGTCTGAACCGAACTGGTTCTTTTGATGATTGATTCTGAACTGATTCTGTGCTAATGTTATGAGCGCGGGTAAACCGAAGGCGTGAATCAAGGGCAATCATCGCCAATGAAGTCATTACGTCGAGCGCAAAAGAACTGGTGAGCAGTTTTCTTCAACCGGTTTATTGAATCGAACTGTCCAAAAGAACCAGTTCGCGGAAAAGAACCGAACTTCCCATCACTACTAGTGATCCGAAAACCAATGCAACTGGTTCTTGACTCGAGAACGAGTCAATCTTTCGTTCGTTATCGGGCTCGGCTCGGTGTTCATCTTCAGTTCTCTCTTCACAGCAGTTCAGTCAGGGATATTGGTTTATTTTGATTCAGAGGGAGTGTCAGCCACATTAAAAAAGTTAACAGCTTAAGTCATTTGTGGATTAATGCTTATTGGAGACGCGAACCGTTTCAAACGATTCAGTTCGATTTGGTGAACTGGTTCAAGAAGATCCGGTTACTCGAGTGAGTCGTTCACGAACCGGATATCACTAAACTGCAATGCTGTGAACGCGCTCATAACAGACACGGAAGAGAAGAAAACGTTGAATAAAGTCGTAGTTTTTGCTATTTTTGGACCAAAATGTATTTTCGATGCTTCAGAAAATTCTAACGGACCCTCTGATGTCACATGGACTACTCTGAAGATGTTTTTATTACCTTTCTGGACGTGGACAGTATACCTTACATACATTCTCAATGGAGGGACTGAAAGCTCTCGGACTAAATCTAAAATATCTTAAACTGTGTTCCGAAGATGAACGGAGGTCTTACGGGTTTGGAACGACATGAGGGTGAGTCATTAATGACATAATTTTAATATTTGGGTGAACTAACCCTTTAATGAAAAGTCTGTGACATGGTTTGGTTACAATTTCTCAATGGTAGTTTAAAAAACACCTTTTTTACCATGTCAAAAACAGCTCTTTTCAGAGCAAGCCGTTTTGTAGCATTTTTCTTAAATGTTAATGAGCTCTGCTGACCCCGCCCCTCTCTTCTGAGCTTTTCTTAGAGAGACTGTTTACTTTAGACACATGCATTGTGAAACTTGCTAATTAGCACATTATTAGGAAAGGCAACTTTTTCTGTAGGTGAAGCTGGATCACGAATGATTCACGCGCATTTAGGCAGATCGGGGGCGCATTCCCTTCAGAAGCAAATGTAATCCACTGCGTCTTCAGTGGCTCAGATGTCGGGAGTAAATGAGACTGCTATGTTCATTATTACATCCAACAACAGAACACCTCAATCGCTTAGGAGACATTCTTTTATACATCTGCTCCGGTGGGGAAACAATGGTGGACTGATGACAGTCACTCAGGGCGGGTCTAAGGTAAGACACCAGTCCAGTCTGAGCTGAAACCCTACTGTCAATCAAACTATCATGGGAGGGGCCTGTCTGTGTGACGTCACAAAGACAGGCATCTGAGATCGGCTCGATTTGAGAAAGGGGTGAAGATTTTAATAGATAAAAAAAAAAACACTGGGTGGATGTTTATCATTATAGGGTGGTTGTGTACACATTTTGCCAAAACAAATTTATGTTCAAACAACTTGTAAAAGTGCATGTAGCATCCAATGACCCCTTTAACAGATTGTTTAATAACAGGAGGGTTATGAGAAGTGCTATTGCTAATAAAGAGCTCTTGATGATGACAGTTCAAAACTTAAAATGTATATTTTTTTATGACCGCTAATTTGAGAACTCTTGTGAAAATCCAGCTGTTAGTCACTGATTCCACAAATTTACAAAGTAAAATGTATGTCAGTGTATTGCAGTCAGGAACATGAAATATTGTAGACAATAGTGATAGCATGCACTTTTAACAGTTGCTGAAGTAGAATTGATTTAACCAAAGGCAAGGGCACCGTAATGGCACCACAACAAAGTCAAATCACCATAATGGTGACTTCAAACAGATCAGACAAAAGATATAAAGACAGAATAGTTTATAATAATTAAACAATGAAATTATGTTTTCGGAGATGTTTAAGCATGCTCTGGTAAGATATCATTAATTTAATTTGCAGTTGATTTCATATAAGACTGTGTGACTATAAGTCACTGCAAAACTGATTCAGTTTTACTTTGACTCTTTAGATTGGGACCATATAAAAATTGAGCAGTGTTTAAGCCAGGTTTCCTGAATGTATATGCTTGTCTGTGCCGAGTTAGATGAAAATGAATCATCAGAAGATATATTGTTTTCAATAATTTGCAGCCAGGCTAAATACAAAACAATATTTTACAAAGAAAAGAAAAATTAATTTATAGTAGCACATATTTAAGGGTTTTGATCATTTGAATAAGTATATATGTTTTGTTTGTTTGTTTAGAAGTGTCTCTTAGTTTCCTATGGTACCTAAATGTCAAAAGAAATACACCCTTTGCATACATCTCTACCTTTCAGCAAGATTATGAGAGGCAGATGAAAGAAAGCAAACATAGTCCTGCCCATAGTGTGACTCAGGAATGTCTCTCCCTACCTCACCCTCTCCTTTCATATCTCACTTTTGTATTTGTATTTGATTTGAGTCACACCATGTGGGCTAGAGCACATTTGCGAACCCTTGGGAGTTTGTGAGGGAACTGCAGGGGGTTTGTGAATTGATGAAAAACCTATAATTCATTAAATCAAATGTAACATTAAAATAAACAAATAAGACCAGACAATTTTTTGAACTATAACGGAAATAGATCTTAGGGTATAAAGAAACCACAGATATTACTGTAATGGTCGATGCGTTAGATATAAAGATATAAACTGTAAATCAAGTGCATTCAGATAATATTCATATCTCCTTTTTTGCCATTTGTTATGTTGCAACATTATGCTTATTATGCTTAAAAAAATATATATATTTTTTCAGATCCTTGTACACTTGAAACCCTATCATGCCAAGCATTAAAAAATGTCCAAATATCTTCTGAATGTACTACGTATATAGCTATGCCTTCAGACTGATGGCAGAAGAAGGTCGGAGAACCTTGGACACTTTGAATGGCCAGGGACCACCCAAGAGGCCATATGACTGACAGGTAAAGCAACCAATCATGTTTCATTTTCTGCCATGTTTTGGGGTGTTGAAATGTCCCCACAGTAAAATCCAACTTTTAGGTGATTCTGAAAAGCACTCATTGTCACAGTTGTAAACACAGTGGCTTTCATCTTCCATGAAGGGGTTTGGCATCACTATCTTTATTTCTAGGCGGAACATTAAAGAACGCAACGCACACATCTCCCGGAAATCCTGTATAATGGATTATTCAGCAATCTTGTATAATGGATGGAATCCTGTACAATGTGTGTGTGTTGACCAGTATTTTACAAATACTACTGTTGTTGTGTCATGGAATGTAGTGTTTTTTTTTTTGCGGTTTTTAGCAGTTTTTGGTGAGAGTACCTCTTTAAACTTCAAATATGCAAATATGAGTTTTGTTCTTATTATGATTGCATACAAATAAAAGTAAACCCTTTACAGATTTTATTGCTGTATTGCTCTTATCTGTATGATCGAAACTGAAAGTGCAATTTAAGTTCTTTTCTGCGTTATTAGAAGATGATGCCACAAAATGCATATCCGCGTTTGTTGACCCCAGAGGGTTAAAAGGTATCCAAATAAACTGTGACAAGCATCAAAAATGGCACCCACAACAGAGCTAGAAAGACAATGTTGGGCATACAGATATCTGGACACAGAAAGAAGGGCACAATGAGAGAGAAACAACTATGTTATAGTGCTGTGTTATAAATAAAAATAAAAGGTCTTTAATGCCTAGGAAACTATGATTTGTTGGAAGATTAATATATGCCTAACATAATTATGTGGGGTATCTAAGAAAACTAATCATATGCTTTTACACAAAAAAAATAGAAATATTACCAAATCCCAGGAATGACCCTTCTTTGTTTCTCTGTGTCACCTTCTCATCTGAACTACTCCAGCAAATTTTCCTACATTTTCATTCCTTTTAAATTTTAAATGCATGTCAGTGGTTGTATAAGTATATTTGTATGAATACATCACGTGTGTCTCTCTGTCTTTCTGAGTGTGAGTGACCCAAATAACACAGGGCACAGAATGTGATTTTGTCTGAAAACAATGTGCATTAGGGACAATCATTGTTTAGACTGGACTTTTTTTTCTTTCTTTTTTTTTTTTTTGTGCCAAACAAAGAGATCATTTAATGCAGCCTAAGAATGCTGTCTCCTCATTCTGTCCTTTTTCATATTACTCCTACACTTCAAAACTTTTTCTTTTACACACACATTCACCAAAATAGACTCTTTCCAAAGCTCACCACACACTAAATGTACATTGTTCTAAAGTAATCTTCAAATTACATTTATGACTGTATGTATGATCAGATATTGTAGATGTTGTGAGTCATGGTGGTTTAGATAATCCAAAGATGCTTGTGTGATCTTTGTTTATGCAACATGATTTGTCCCACCCTTTAGCAGCACACACAGACTTTAGGAACGGATTATGCCTTTTTCTGCCATCTGCACATGGATCAGTAAAACAGAGAATGTGTTAAGTTTGAGCATGTTACAGGTCCACCTATTCTAAATGCATTTCACCTCATTAGAATGACACATGGGCATTCAGAGATCACACGGGTTGTTAAAGGGGAAATTATGCTGCATTCCAGGCAACCCGTAAACCGTGTTTTTCCAACCTTCTACCCATGAAAGTGCACTGGAATGGCAGTCAGACTCGTGACTTCCCACCCGTGAACTCGTACTAGGTCGATGTACTCCCAGTTCCGTGCTCTGACGTCACATAGCCTGCGAAACAACAATGGCAGCCCCTACGGATGCAGTGTTTATGTTTAAGCAAGTGGTACACAGTGAGAAATAGACTTTAGGACAATCAAATTAATAATAATAAAATAATAATAAATAATACACACACACAATTATGTATTACAATGCACTCAGGCAGTATTGCGTGACTTCCCTGGAAAGCTACAAAGTCATGAGTCGTGGTTTTAAGTCGTGACTTACAGGCTCAAAAACCTGCCTGGAACGTAGCATTAAGCTGTCAAAATGTTGTTAAAATGCTAAAAGTTCCTGTAAATCAGCACACATCTCAACTCAACGTTTATTTATAAAGCACTTTCAAAACCATAAGAATGGACCAAAGTCCTGCACAGGGATAATTAAAAACATAAAAAAATAACATTACAAACATACAAAATCAACACAGCATGACACCAATATAAATTGTACAACAAAATCAACAATAAACAGACCGGCTCAAATGAAAGAAGCCTGATAAAATTAATAAGTCTTTAAGTGCGTTTTAAATATGTCCATAGTTGGCGAAGACTTTGTGAATAGAGGCAAGACATTCCAAAGTGTAGGGGCCGCAACTGAAAAGGCACAATCTCCACTATGCCTTAAATGAGATTGTGGAACAGTTAAAGTATGGAGACAGATTAGTCTCAAATATAATTCACGCAAAAAACACGATTCACACATGCGTAAACAATTTCACATGCATGAAACCTAATTCACGTACACACAAAAAAAATTCACGTGCGTGAAAAAAAAAAATATATTCACAAAAAGCAATTCACATGCGCAAAATAAAATTATATATTCATAAAATACATTTCACAAATGCAAAAACACAATTCGTAGATATACAACTGTGCACAAAAACCTTTGGATGTTTTAAAATGTACGAGTGTCTGAATGTACAAATCGTCATTTACTACTACGAATCCACTCGGATTTGTGTGTGTGTTTTTGAGACTTTGCTGGCAGAGCTCTCTTCCCATGTGGGTCTGTCGTACTCTTTAGCCAATCAGATGCGATCTTACCATTCAACCAATCATATCATAAGCCACTGAGAGTGCATACAAGGAGCACGATTCTGCGCACCTTTTGCGCAATATGGATTAATTAGAATGGAAATTAAGCCTTTACATCAGTAATCCCATAGACAGTAAAAGAAATGGACACACGACCCAATTGGAACTCAATTGAGACAAGTGAAGCCCATTTTTAGCGATTTTTAGAACTTCCGTTTCTGACGCGCAGACTCAAACTAAGCTTGATGAGGTCAGCAACCTGTCTGACAGATGTAAATCTTCTAGTAGCTGTGCGTGCAAACTGCCATCGTTAATCTTGCAGAGACGGCGAGCTTGAGCGGGGAGTTCTTTGGCGCGAGTGAGCAGGAGTAAGTATTCTGATTAATTATTTTGTATAGTATTTTAAAATGTAACGCCAGGGCTTCTATGGGCTTCTCTTTTGACGTCTCCCCGATTGCCTGCGAGCTTCTGAATGCACTCTCGGTGGCTTATGATATGATTGGTTGAATGGTAAGCTCGCATCTGATTGGCTAAAGAGTACGACAGACCCACG
This sequence comes from Cyprinus carpio, assembly GCF_018340385.1. Taxonomy (NCBI): domain Eukaryota; kingdom Metazoa; phylum Chordata; class Actinopteri; order Cypriniformes; family Cyprinidae; genus Cyprinus; species Cyprinus carpio. Next base: position 1,068,542 of record NC_056615.1, read on the forward strand.
TGGGAAGAGAGCTCTGCCAGGAAAGTCTCAAAAAACAAACACACACAAATCCGAGTGGATTCGTAGTAAATGACGATTTGTACATTCAGACACTCGTACATTTTAAACATTCAAAGGTTTTTGTGCACAGTTGTATATCTACGAATTGTGTTTTGCATTTGTGAAATGTATTTTATGAATATATAATTTTATTTTGTGCATGTGAATTGCTTTTTGTGAATATATATTTTTTTTTCACGCACGTGAATTTTTTTTTTTGTGTACGTGAATTAGGTTTCATGCATGTGAAATTGTTTACGCATGTGTGAATCGTGTTTTTTGCGTGAATTATATTTGAGACTAATCTGTCTCCATATTAAAGGGGTCCAATTATGCTTTTTCACTTTTTCAACTTTAGTTAGTCTGTAATGTTGTAATGCTGTTTGAGCATAAAAAGATCTGCAAAGTTACAAAGCTCAAAGTCCACTTCAAAAGATATATTTTATTTAACAGAAATCACTTTTCAAAAACTACAATGAACAACTCGTTTGGCCTACAATGCATATTTTTGAGGATTTGTGATATCACAAATACAGATGAATGGGACGAGACCAGGTTGAGCTGCACTCGAAGGCAATGAGTGTTATATCACTATGTCAGAGACGCGCTAGCTTTCCCAAGGCAGATGAACTTAGAGTGGTAACAATCATCCGTGTTTAAATTGTGCTCAAATTGATTTGATTTTGACCCAATATTTACACTGAAGCTCACAGCAGGTGGCTATGGTAAGGGGCATGACATTTCCCGACCAGGCACCAAGTGCTGCCAATCACAACACACACTGGCCCAGCTAACCAATCACAGCACATTTCGTATTTCAGAAGGCGGGCTTTAATTTGATACAGGAACTATTTGTCTATTTGCCCTGTAAATTCCTACTGCTTAATTCTAAAAAAATAACAGAGGTGTTAATTATCAGACCTAAAACCATCTCATGTAATAACCTAGAACACTGTCTAACACTTGATGGCTGCTCTGTCAACTTCGGTGTGCTATTTGATAGCAATCTTTCCTTTGAAAGCCACATATCTAGCATTTGTAAATGCGTTTATGTGTTTATGACCTCAAGGTTAGATTATTGCAATGTTTTATTGGGTGGTTGTTCTGCATACTTAATAAACAAACTCCAGCTGGTCCAAAATGCAGCAGATAGAGTTCTTACTAGAACCAGGAAGTATGACCATATTAGCCCAGTTCTGTCAACACTGCACTGGCTCCCTATTAAACATTGTATAGATTACAAAATCCTGCTAATTACTTACAGCCCTGAATGGTTTAGCACAAGGGTCTCCAACCTTTCCCACCAAATAAAATTCACGTGGCGCCACAAGATATTTGATCCCCAAATAATGATAGCACGGCATATAGCTAAAGTGTTATATTCAGTTATGTTACAGGGCAGGGGAGTAGCAAACATTTCAGAAGTGAGGGGGATAGAGATGTCAAATGTAATAATAATAATATTAATAGGTCTAATAATATTTATTTCTGTATGTCTAATTGACACACTAATGACCTACAAAAGTTTACATTTCGTGTCTACCCTCCGTTTGTTTTCCGGTTTTCCTCAGTCCTTTTTTTGCCGTAGTGTTGTGTCCATGGATCCCCTCCTTCACCCCGAATTCCTCTTCCTCCTGCTGAAGCAGGAAGGACGTTCTCTTGAGGACCATACAAGACAGTTCCTACTGTTAGCTAACATCACCAGCTACCCAGACGACGCGCTATGCGGGTGTTATATTATGCCAGCCTGAACTCCGAGTGCAGAGTGTTGTCATGGCTCCTCCCACTGTCGGCTCTACCTTGGGCTGTTATGGCTGTGGTCTGGGTCCTGCTGGGCTCCTCCTGCTCCAGGTCCCTCCTGTCTCCTCCCTCCGTCGTCTCCTCCCTGGTTCCTTACTCTGTGGTCTCTGTCTGCTGGCCCCCTCCCGGGAGTCCGTCCTCCACCGGAACCAAATCCCAAGTTCCCACCCACGCCTCCCTCTGTTGTTTCTATGGTGCGAGGTCGCACCTTCTGGGAGGGGGGGAGTAATGTCACACCCCTGGACTTATTATGTTGTTTTTTTTTCGCCCCTGTGACCCAGTCTATGTCTCCTGTGGTTTGTTAATTTAATTCCAGGTGTGTCTAGTTTCTTTCCCATGTGTTCCATGTCCCCATTAATTTAGTAATTCCTTGCACCTGTCTGCTCCTCATTTTCTTGTCTTTATAAGCCTTGTCCTTTCAGTTCAGTTTTGACGGGTCTACCAGTTACAAGTCAGTACGTGTGTCTTCCTCCTGTGTTCCATGTTGGATTTACCCCTGTGTTGGATTAATAAAGACTCTCTCGATTATTCTCAACTCCGTGTTCCTTCCGGCAGTGTAGCATGACAGCTATGTAACACTCTGCGTATTATAACGTGAAGAGTACAAAACAATATAGAGGAGACGCTCAGTTTACCCAACAAAAAGAAAAAGATATAAATCACAGACACACAAAATCCATATCAAACACCTGGTGTATTATACAAATAGTTCAAATATACAGTGAGCCCAAAGTGTGTGTGTAAGGAGTGTATGTTAATGTAAATTGTCTTTGAGTCCATGAACACTATAAACAAGATTTGAATCAGTCTCACCGGTGGATGATTGTAAACGAACGACCGAGAGCAGATCCAAAGTGATGACAATAATGTTATAGTCCTCCTTGGTAAGTAATCCAATTTTATCTAAGTGTACTAATGGTAAAAGAATGTAAATAAGATAGGTAGGGAAGTAATCGAAATAATAGTAAGTAAAGTCAGTAAACTGTTGAAGAGTTGGAGAAAATGGAAAAAATAGAGGTGAGCAAAACGCTCTTGAATGCCGGTAAGCTGGCTACCTATATTGTAAACTGAACTTCCCTGTTATGATCACGTGGAAATTCGAGGTGTGAAATCTCGCGAGACTGATCTCATCCGGGGCAAATACACACACATATACAGAGGCAACAATACAGAAAACAAGGTGATAATAGATTAAACTATCAACAATACATTAGTGTCAATCAACAATCATATACATAAATCACCCCTTATGTGGCATTGCTACAGCTACAGGGAACCACTGCAGAGGGATGAAAGAGCCGCATTTGGCTCGGGAACCGCAGGTTGCTGACCTCTGGTTTAGCACCTCAGTATTTGAGCAAGCTCTTATCGTATTATAGTCCTACATGTCCGCTGTGCTCTCAAAACTCTGGCAATTTGATAATACCTAGAATAACAAAATCAACTGCAGGCGGCAGATCCTTTTCCTATTTAGCACCCAAACTCAGGAATAATCTACCTAACACTGTTCAGGAGGCAGACACACTCTGTCAGTTTAAATCTAGATTAAAGACCCATCTCTTTAACCTGGCTTACACATAACACACTTAAACATTTATATTACTCAAATCCGTTAAAGGATTGTTAGGCTGCATTAATTAGGTCAACCGGAACTGTGAACAATTCCAATAACACACAATGTACTTGTCACAACATAAGAAGTATGGCATCTACGCTTATATTAGTTTGTTTCTTTCTTATTCCGAGGTCACCGTAGCCACCAGATACAGTCTGTATCCAGCCCAGATGATGTTTGTGAACAAAGAAAACCATGTATGAGCCTGCTATTTAGTCAGTTAATGTCAGGAAAAGGCTTTAGGAGGTTTGTTCCCCAACTACAGATTGTGGATTTGACCATCATCTAATCTGTGCACAAATACAGCTCAAATTTACAAGCCTTAAACGGCACAAACTAAAGCTAAATGGGGCGGGGTTAAGCTTGATGATCCAGTCTGCAGGCACAATTTCCAAATAACACTAACGAATATGTTCACCACACTTATGCAATCTCAGGACACTGACATCGAAGGAAATCAGATCGCAAGTGCCATCTGCAAAAGTGTAAAGAGTGTTTGTCCAATTATGTGCCACAAAACACTAACTGATCAACATGAATTCCTTTGCTCAATCATGATGATCCAAACGGACCACCAACTGATCTCTACTTGTTGGTACACCAATACATCAAGCCACTGACACTGTACCCACTCTGGTAGAAGTCAAAATAGTAATAGTAACGGTGTTAGCTTTCACTGTTATGCTGATGATACTCAGCTCTATATTTCTTCGAGGCCCGGCTAAACATACCAATTTGAAAAACTAATTGAATGCATAGTCGATATAAAAAACTGGATGACGAGTAATTTCTTACTGCTAAATTCTGAAAAAACAGAGGTGTTAATTATAGGACCTAAAAACTCTGCATGTAATAACCTAGAACGCTGTCTAAGACTGTCAATTCTTTGTCATCAGTTAGGAACCTAGGTGTGCTGTTTGATAGCAACCTTTCCTTAGAAAGCCACGTTTCTAGCATTTGTAAAACTGCATTTTTCCATCTCAAAAATATATCTAAATTACGGCCTATGCTCTCAATGTCAAATGCAGAAATGTTAATTCATGCATTGATGACCTCAAGGTTAGATTATTGTAATGCTTTATTGGGTGGTTGTTCTGCACGCTTAGTAAACAAACTCCAGTTAGTCCAAAATGCAGCAGCTAGAGTTCTTACTAGAACCAGGAAGTATGATCATATTAGCCCGGTCCTGTCAACACTATCAAACATCGTATAGATTTTTAAATCTTGCTTATTACTTATAAAGCCCTGAATGGCTTAGCACCTCAGTATTTGAACGAGCTCTTGTTACATTATAGTCCTCCATGTCTGCTGCATTCTCAAAACTCTGGCAATTTGATAATACCTAGAATATCAAAGTCAATAGCGGGTGGCAGATCCTTTTCCTATTTAGTGCCTAAACTCTGGAATAACCTACCTAACATTGTTCAGGAGGCAGACACACTCTTGCAGTTTAAATCTAGATTAAAGACCCATCTCTTTAACCTAGCTTACACATAACACACTAATATGCTTCTAATATCCAAATCCGTTAAAGGATTTTTAGGCTGCATTAATTAGGTAAACCGGAACCGGGAACACTTCCCATAACACCTGATGTACTTGCTACATCATTAGAGGAATGGCATCTACGCTAATATCAGTCTGTTTCTCTCTTATTACGAGGTCACCGTAGCCACCAGATCCAGTCTGTATCCAAGTCAGAGGGTCACTGCAGTCACCCGGATCCAGTACGTATCCAGCCCAGATGGTGGATCAGCACCTAGGTAGGACCTCTACAGCCCTGAAAGACAGCGGAGACCAGGACAACTAGAGCCCCAGAGACAGATCTCCTGTAAAGACCTTGTCTCAGATGACCACCAGGACAAGACCACAGGAAACAGATGATTCTTCTGCACAATCTGACTGTGCTGCAGCCTGGAATTGAACTGCTGGTTTCGTCTGGTCAGAGGAGAACTGGCCCCCCGACTGAGCCTGGTTTCTCCCAAGGTTTTTTCTCCATTCTGTCATCGATGGCATTTTGGTTCCTTGCCGCCTCTGGCTTGCTTAGTTGGGGACATTTCATTTACAGCGATATCGTTGACTTGATTGCAAATTATTTCACAGATACTATTTAAACTGAACTGAGCTGCATGATGACAACACTGAATTCAATGATGAACTGGCTTTAACTGTCATTTTGCATTATTGACACACTGTTTTCCTAATTAATGTTATTCAGTTGCTTTGACGCAATCTTTTTTTGTTTAAAGCGCTATATAAATAAAGGTGACTTGACTTGACTAATAAAGCATTTGGAAAATGATAAAACAACTGGTATCTATGGGGGATGGTGACATGGTGGTGATATTTTGAACAAAGTCTGCACTCAATGCTACACCTTGTCACTCTGAGAAAATTCCCACTGTGTGGAAGCATGCAATCAATGTCACAATCAGGAAAAAAGGTCTGTCCCCTTTGCGATTTTATGTCCTCTCTGGCATCCCCCTTCTTGGGCCTATCCTATTCTCTTTATATTTGCTTCCCTTAGGGTCCATTTGTTGGAAGTATGGCATCTCGTTTATCGTTTATTGTTATGCAGAAGATACACAGCTTTATCTGCCTTTGAAACGGAAAGATGCAAAGTCCTTAGCACTATTGTTGGACTGTCTTGGAGATATTAAACCTGGTTGGCCTTAAATTTTTTAAAGTTCAATGAAGAAAGGACAGAAGATGAGGTATTTAGATACGGGGGTGTTCTTGAACCTTATTATCTGAATCTTGGTGCTTTGAGATCATACGTGAAGCCCAATGTAAAAAACGTACTTGTTTACTTACATAACCTTGGTTGCCTGAGATGCGGGTACAAATACTGCGTTGCTAGACGCTATGGGGAAAAATTCCTTTTTCTCTGAGGACTGAAGCCTTTTCAATTACGCATTGTAACTGCACGACCATTGGTTCGTGCAGTAAATTAAAAACGAACCAATGCCTCGGCAGCGGAGCTGCATGAGCCTATGGCAATGAAGCCCTTCAGAATGGGCATCTGGCTATATAAGTGGGCATTTCACAATAGGACCTCAGGTAAATTTGACTGAAGTGATGACACTGAGTCATGGAGCGTCATGGCATGGCAAGGAATGCAGTACTCATTCCCATATCTCAGGGAACCGAGGTTACAAAAACAACCAAGTACATTCCCTTTCGATACTTCACTCGTACTGCGTTGCTAGACGCTATGGAGAACCAATACAATCCCTCCATGCTATGAAAGAGGAACAACTGACTTGAACTAGCCTTGGGCAATTAAGGCTCAGAGGGACCAAGTTTACGTGGGGTGAGCCCTGCAGGAGGCAAGAGGGCTGAACTCACTGAGGTCAACCCAGCCTTGGATAATCATTCCAACTATTTTGTACATCCTCAGCACTTTTAAAAGAGCCAAGAGCATACATGAAGTCAGGCAAAGTCTGAAGGATTAGACCCGCCTTTAAGCACTCGAAGTGCTCTACACTGTGAGGTGGTATCTCCTCATACACCACCAGTGTGCAGCATCCACTTGGATGACGGCATCCGGCGACGGCAGCCATAGTGCGCCAGAATGCCCACCACACACCTGCTTATTGGTGGAGAGGAGACAGAGTGATGAAGCCAATCAGTAGATATGGGGATTGTTAGGAGGCCAATGGGTGAATTTGGCCAGGATGCTGATGTCACACTCTTTTCGAAAAACAACCTGGGATTTTTAATGACCACAGAGAGTCAGGAACTTGGTTTAACATCTCATCTGAAGGAGGGTGCTTTTTGACAGTATAGTGTACCCGTCACTATACTGGGTCGTTAGGACCCTCACAGACCACAAGGTGAGCACCCCCTGCTGGCCTCACTAATACCTCTTCAAGCAGCAACCTAGTTTTCCCAGGAAGTCTCCCATCCAGGTACTGACCAGGCTCAACTTAGCTTCAGTGGGCAAACAATGTTGGGCTGCAGGGCAATATGGCTGCTGTTTAAGAATTGCCATCCTGAATGGCCATTTCATGAGGGTGTAGTTCAGGCTCCTGAGATCGAGGATGGGTCGGAGGCCGCCATCCTTTTTGGGGACGAGGAAGTAACGTCTGTAGAAGCCTGACTCGGTAGAGTCATGCCAAGCGAGAGCACTGTCAAGGCTCAGGCTTCTGAGCAGGCTGAGCGGGTGAAGGCACAGGTTTCGCTGGCTGCTAACTTAAATTTAAATTTAAATTTATGCATTTAGCAGACGCTTTTATCCAAAGCGACTTACAGTGCATTCAGGCTATCAATTTTTACCTATCATGTGTTCCCGGGGAATCGAACCCCTAACCTTGCGCTTGTTAACGCAATGCTCTACCACTTGAGCTACAGGAGCTGATCTGGTGTGTCTGGTGGAGCGCTTAGGCAAGAAGTGCCGCATTACCTGGGAAAACTTCTGCACAGCGGTGAAACGCTCTGCAAAGCCCTCGACGGCAGGTTCGAACAGCCCCGTAGGGGAGACCGGAGAGTCGAGGAAGGGACCTTGTCTGTCTCCTTGATCTCAGTGAGGGTTTAGCCACAAGTGGTGCTCCAGCACCACTAATCTGGCATTTGACCTCCCGATGGCCTGTGCTGTTGTCTTCGTTGCTCACAGGGCCATGTCTGTTGCACTGCGCAGTTCCTTGAAAACCGCGACATCAGGTCAAGGACTCATCCATGGCTTGGCCATGGAGTGCAGAGCTGAAGCCGCCTGCCCAGCTGAGGAGTATGCTTGTCAAGCAATGGCAGAGGTTGTCCTGTATGGCTTGGAGGGATGAGCGACCTTCACTTTCCATCCAATGGCAGTGGGCGGGCAGAGGTACGTGGCCACCGACCTCAAAAATTAATGAAAAAGATGTATTGGGATAAGCATTCACAGACATTCTGAACTCTGTTGGGGTTAGGCAACACGTGTCAGGACCTACTCATTGTTGAAATCATACTCTAGATGTAATACTGTCACATGGAATTGATGTTGATGGTGTTAAAATTATGCAGCCAAGCAATTATATCTCAGATCATTATCTAGCCTTGTGCAAACTTCATATAGCTAAAACTGTAAATTCTCATCCTTGTTACATGTATGGTAGAACCATCAGTTCTACCACAAAAGACTGCTTTGTAAGTAATCTTCCTGATTTATCTCAATTCCTCAGCATATCCAATACCTCAGAACAACTTGATTTAACAGAAACTATGGACTCTCTCTTTTCTAGCATTTTAGATACGGTTGCTCCTTTACGCTTAAAGAAGATTAAGGAAAACAGTCTGACACTGTGGTATAATGAGCACACTCGCACCCTAAAGAGAGCAGCCCAGAAAATGGAGCGCAGCTGGAGGAAAACAAAACTATTTCGTATTGCTTGGTGGGAAAGTAGCCTATCCTACAGAAAAGCATTAAAAACTGCTAGATCTGATTACTTTTCATCTCTTTTAGAAGAAAACAAACACAACCCCAGGTATTTATTCAATACAGTGGCTAAATAATGAAAAATAAAGCATCAACAGGTGTAGACATTTCCCAACAGCACAGCAGTAATAACTTTATGAACTACTTTACTTCCAAGATCAATACTATTAGAGATAAAATTGTAACCATTCATCCATCAGCTACAGTATCACATAAGATAGTGTGCTATAGATCCCCTGAGGAACAATTCCACTCATTCTCTACTATAGGAGAGGAAGAATTGTATAAACTTGTTAAATCAGTTAAAACCAACAACATGTATGTTAAACCCTTTTCCATCTAAGCTCCTAAAAGAGGTGCTTCCTGAAGTCATACAGGTCCTTCTCAAAAAATTAGCATATTGTGATAAAAGTTCATTATTTTCCATAATGTAATGATAAAATTAAACTTTCATATATTTTAGATTCATTGCACACCAACTGAAATATTTCAGGTCTTTTATTGTTTTAATACTGATGATTTTGGCATACAGCTCATGAAAACCCAAAATTCCTATCTCAATTAGCATATTTCATCCGACCAATAAAAGAAAAGTGTTTTTAATACAAAAAAAGTCAACCTTCAAATAATTATGTTCAGTTATGCACTCAATACTTGGTCGGGAATCCTTTTGCAGAAATGACTGCTTCAATGCGGCGTGGCATGGAGGCAATCAGCCTGTGGCACTGCTGAGGTGTTATGGAGGCCCAGGATGCTTCGATAGCGGCCTTAAGCTCATCCAGAGTGTTGGGTCTTGCATCTCTCAACTTTCTCTTCACAATATCCCACAGATTCTCTATGGGGTTCAGGTCAGGAGAGTTGGCAGGCCAATTGAGCACAGTATTACCATGGTCAGTAAACCATTTACCAGTGGTTTTGGCACTGTGAGCAGGTGCCAGGTCATGCTGAAAAACGAAATCTTCATCTCCATAAAGCTTTTCAGCAGATGGAAGCATGAAGTGCTCCAAAATCTCCTGATAGCTAGCTGCATTGACCCTGCCCAGGAACAGCCTATTCGTTCAGAAATTTCTTTCTGTGTCTTACCCTCTTGCTTGAGGGTGTCAATGATGGCCTTCTGGACAGCAGTCAGGTCGCCAGTCTTACCCATGATTGCAGTTTTGAGTAATGAACCAGGCTGGGAGTTTTTAAAAGCCTCAGGAATCTTTTGCAAGTGTTTAGAGTTAATTAGTTGATTCAGATGATTAGGTTAATAGCTCGTTTAGAGAAACTTTTCATGATATGCTAATTTTTTGAGATAAATATTTTTTTAATGCTTCTCCGACGAGCCACTTCTTCGGCTTTTGTCGTGGTACTGTGGGTTACACCAGCAACATGCACAGGACACTGCATACTAGCGGTTTGCTTATACTCCCTATTCCCTGAGCATGGAAGATCCTTTGAGGTTTACTTGTACCGACAGAAGATGACCACTTTTAAAGAAATGGAATAGATGGTGTGCTTGTACTTAGCTGATATGGGAACTAATGGTTGTAGAACTTGGTTGTTGATAAAAAACACTTAGTCTTGGTAATCTTGAAAACTTTGATTAGTTTTTCAGGTGTGTTTGATTAGGGTTGGAGCTAAACTGTGAAGGACAGTGGCTCTCCAGAACCAACGTCACCTATCCTTGGTCTAGAGCAGTGCTTCCCAAACCTGTCCTGGTGGCCCCCCTGCCCTGCACCTTTTGTATGTTTCCCTTATCTAACACACCTGATTCCACTTATCAGATTGTTAGTAGAGACTGCAAGAACTAAATTGGGTGTGTCTGATTAGGGAGACATACAAAATGTGCAGGGCACGGGGTCCTCCAGGACAGGTTTGGGAAGCACTGGTCTAGATGCAGACAGGAATGCCCACTTAGTCCAGCCCTCTTCATGTTGGCAATCGAGCCATTAGTCAACGCAATTAGAACTACCCTAGTAAAAAAGTTATAAATTTGAAATACATTTATTTCATACTAAGCATAGTTCAAATCTGTTAACATATAGTGTTTTGAGATATGATTAGTGAAATAGTATTTTTTTAATTTTTGAAATGGTTTTATTTTTAAATGTAAAACTCAGATGTGCTGCCTCTTGTTTACAAGCAGAGGAATGCACACATATGCCTCATGGTACTCTCGTGAACACGCGTCAAAAACTGACAGTGAAGGGAAGAAACTGTTAAATAAAGTCATTATTTTGTTTTCTTGGCACACAAAAAGTATTCTCTGAGTTTCATAACATCAAGGTTGAACCACTGATGTCACATAGACTATTTTAATGATGTCCTTACTACCTTTCTGGGCCTTGAACGTGGTAGTTCCCTTGCTGTCTATGCAGGGTCAGAGAAGATTTCATCAAAAAAATAAACAAAAAAAAAACACTTAATTTGTGTTTCAAAGATGAATGAAGGTTTTACTTAATGGTTTTAATTACTGAAAGAATTTTCATTTTTGGGTGAATTATCCCGTTAAGGTCTGTAAATGACAAAAAAAAATCAAGAAAGAAATACCCTATCCATATAATTTCATTAAATTGAAAAAATCATCCATGCCAGTGGTTCCCAATCCTGGTCCTGGAGTACCTCTACGTTTTGTATGTCTCCCTAATAAAACACATCTAACTAAACTAATCAGATCCTTAGTATGATTTAATTCACATAATGAATCATGAAAAAGGTAAACTAGAGTAGGATCAAGAAATCTGCAAACATCAAATTTTTTGCTTGTACTCTCTCTTACAGCTCGTTAGTCCTTTCTTGCTTGGATTTTGGAAAGTAGTTCTTCAGCAAATGTACATCCAATGTACACTGAAAACCAGAGTGCACTGTGGGTATAAACGAGAAAAGGAATGCAGAGAACGTAATTGTTCACACAGAATTCAGGCACCACTACAAAATGACCAAAACTATGCAGAAATTTTTATAAATTTTTCCAGCTGGGCGTATGTGTCCGTGGCACCCAGACACCCTGCCAGCACAAGGCAATCCATCATCTCCTCTTAAGCCATAAGCCATACAAGATGGCCGCCGGAGTACATGGCTGGTAAATGACTGGTAAAAGACTTGAAGTGATTACTGCGACTATAATTGTTCTTTTTGGTAAAAATCGTGGCGTTTCACCAAGAAGAACATTTCAATAAAGGACTTTGATCTGAAAAACTGAGAATGACAAAGCCAAAAAGAAAAACTAAACAAATTGACCCAGACAATGGGAATGAGGAAAGTAACGCAGCCACATTTGGTATGGCTGAAATAAGAGCATTTCGCACTGAGACGTCGGGGAACTTTGTGGCACTGAGGAAAGAAGTGAGTGATTTACGAAATGAACTTGGAGATATTAAAAAAAGAATGGATGCTGCTGAACAGAGGCTGTCTGATAGCGAGGACAATGAGAGGAACATTACGCGAATCATGATTCACATGTTACAGCAACAAGTTTTATTCAAAGAAAAATGTGAAGATTTGGAAAGCCGCTCAAGAAGGAACAACATCAGGATTTACTCAGTGCCCGAGAAAAGTGAGGGAAATAATATGATTGACTTTGTGTCGAATCTGATTCGGGAACAACTTGGTGTTACTGCGGAGCTTTGCATTGAACGCACGCACAGAATATACGTGCCAAAGCGGCCTGGGCAACATGAGCGTCCCCGGTATATTGTGGTGTTATTTCAAAGCTATGCCACAAAACAGAGTGTGCTTACCCTTACGAAAAAGAAGTTTATTCAAGTGTGCTATTAATATACTTCTTTTAAACTAAAAATAGGAAAGTATGCTTTTAGTTTACTTTTTATGTACTTCTCAGAAATGGGCTTTATGTACTTCTCAGAAATATACTTAAAATGACATTTAAGTATACTTGACTTATACTTACAAAAAGTCTAAATATACTTGAACTTTACTTAAGTATACTTAATAAAATAAACTTGAAGTATACTACTTTTTGGTAAGGGTAAGGCAGCGTGGATCAAGAAAATCGTACAAGTGAACGGTAACAGGATCTACTTTGACGAAGATTTTACTCCAGCTGTCTACAAGGAAAGGGGGAAATACAAAGGTGTGTGTAAAGTGCTGCGCTAGAGTAAGATTAAACACCACATAGTATTCCCTGCCAAATTGAAAATCTTCTGTGAAGACGGTAATGTTAAGATCTTTGAAAACCCAGCGGCAGCTATGCGAGGCCTATCTGAGTTCGGCATCACAATGGATCTACCTGAGGAGGAACCAGACTTGGAGACAACGCTAAGTGCAGCTGGTTGGCAAACTGTCAGTCCTCACAGAAGGAAAATGTCGGAGTGCGATTTCGTAGATGCTGTCAAAACATTGTTGGACAATAAGCATTTAACTGGAGCTACATGTTAAAGACACAAGGGGTTTTGGATCGTCTATGGATCAAGATTATGGCTGGGACAAGATTATGGTCAGTACAAGGTACTGACTTCAAGTTTTTATTTTAAAGGCGCTGGTTCATCAAGAATAATGGGACTGTCGAGCATTGAGTTTCATTCTTGTGCATTTATGTTTGAACATTTGATTAACGAATAATGGCTGAACAAATGAACTCATTAGAAATGAGAGAAAATGGGGAATATAAAATATATGATTTGGATGTAGAATTGGATTCAGAAAGGCATGTGCGCAACCATAATTTAAGTCCGTGCAAATACTATAGTGAGGACGAATTCAACTTAAATGTTAAATTAGATGATAATTTTTCAGTTGTCCATTTTAATTGCAGAAGTCTTTATATAAACCTTAATAAAATTATAGAGTATTTAAATACATTAAAAAGTCAGTTTGATATTATTGCTTTCTCTGAAACATGGTTAAATGCCATCAAGGGTTATGATTTGGGAATTGAGGGATATAGTTTGTATCATGTTGACAGACCGGGAAAACGAGGAGGAGGTGTGGCATTGTTTGTCAAGGAAACATACACAAGTAAGATTGTTGGAAGGATGTCTGTGGCTATAGAAGGTCTTCTAGAATGTGTGGCGGTGGAGATTGAGTTGGAATCAAAGCAAAAAATTATTATAGCTTGTGTGTACAGAGCACAAGGCTCAAATGTACAAGTATTTAAAAATAAATTCACTGAACTTATATATTGTACAATGTTAAACAAGACCATGTGGTTATGTGGTGATGTTAATTTTGATTTAATGAATCCACAAGGCCAAATAGCAACCCATGATTTTTTAAACGAAATGTATAGCAAATGTATGTTTCCAGTGATATCACAACCCAGTAGAGTGACACGGATAACTTCAACATTGATTGATAATAATTTTATCAATAATATTGACATTACCTTCTATAGTGGGCTGCTATTATGTGATATCAGTGATCACTTACCAGTTTTCATCGTCTGTGGCCTAAAAACTGGTAAGAAAATTAGAGATGTTGATAAAGTTAAATACACTCGAATTAGGACAGAGAAGGAAATAGGCTCATTTAGGAAGGATCTGATTAACCAAGATTTGAGTAAAGTTTTGGTAGAGGATGTTAATAATGCTTATGAGGTCTTTCTGAATATATTTGTAACCCTTTATAATAAAAATTGTCCTTTAAAAATGGGTAAAGTAAATAAGTTTGATAAAAAACCATGGATAACCAGTGGGTTACAGAAGGCCTGTAAAAAAGAAAAACAAACTATACCGAGATTTTATTAAATACAAGTCTAGTAATCATGAAATTAAATATAAAAGATATAAGAATAAGTTAATAACTATAATGCGACAGGCCAAAAAAGACTATTATAAAAACAAATTATATGAATATAAGACTAATATTAAAGAAACTGGAAAATTTTAAATAAGGTTATGAAGCCAAATTCTGAGAGTAATAATTTACCTGAGTATTTTGAGCACAAAGGAAAGGTTATTAATAATGGAACAGATATTGCAAATGAGTTTAATTCCTTCTTTGTCAATGTCGGACCTAATATTGCGAAAAAACTTCAATGAATTCACCGAAACTGAAATCTTAGATATTGTGAGAAAATGCAAAACTAAAACTTCTTGTGATGGTGATGGAATAGATATGAGTATTGTAAAAAAAAAAAAAAAAAAAAAAAAAAAACTGTAGATTGTATACTTCAACCTCTAACTTATATTTTCAATCTTTCTTTTAGTTCAGGTGTTTTTCCTCAAAAGTTGAAGACTGCGAAGATAATACCTATTTTTAAAAAGGGTGATAGACATCAGCTTAATAATTATAGACCTGTTTCAATACTTTCACAGTTTTCTAAAATAATAGAAAAATGGTTTACTTATAAATTAGATCTATTTTTGGAAAAAAATAATTTACTTTTTGATTATCAATACGGATTCCGATCCAATAGACCAACTGCCGTTGCACTAATTCATTTAACTGAAGAAATTCTTGTTGCAATGGACAAAAAGCAGTATTTTGTAAGTATATTCCTGGACTTACAGAAAGCATTTGATACTGTCAACTATAACTTATTGTTGACGAAATTACAATACTATGGATTAAGGGGTCAGACATATAAATGGCTTGAAAGTTACTTAAGTAATAGAAGCCAATATGTTCAATTTAAAAACCAGAACTCGGAATGTAAAACTGTTGTATGCGGAATTCCCTAGGGTTCTGTAATTGGCCCTAAACTTTTTATATTATTTATTAATTATATATTTGAGGCTTCCAAAGATATGAATTTTTTGTTGTTTGCTGATGACACAACTGTGTTCAAGACCGGGACAGATTAAAAATGAACTAATGGCCATTATTGAAAGGGAAATGACAGAATTAAAGAAATGGTTTGATTAAAATAAATTGTTTTTAAATTGGGATAAGACAAATTATATGGTTTTTGGAAATAAGGGAAAACATGAATGTACTAATTTAGTTATTCAGGATGTAAATGTTGAATGTGTTTCAGAAATTAAATTTTTGGGGGTTATCCTAGATCGCAAACTTAGCTGGAAGCCTCATATCGATCATATCAAAGGTAAAGTTAGTAAAAATATTGGTATTCTTTATAACGTTAAACACATATTGGATGGAGCTTCATTACAGCTCCTATACTCAACTTTAATTGTTCCATATTTAACATACTGTACCGAAGTGTGGGGTAATGCATACACCAGTTATACAGAAAGGCTGTTCTTACTTCAGAAGAAAGCAATAAGAATTGTGACTCACAAAGGTTTACGAGACCACACAAACAAACTGTTTATAAAATTGCAGACCTTGAAATTTAATGAGTTGGTCAAATTTAAAATATTACAAATTATGTGGAGAGTGAAAAATAATTTGGTGCCAATACATATCCAAAATAAATTTAAGCTAATCACAGACAGTAACAACAGAAGAAAAGGCTATTTTTGTATACCATATTCATGCACCTCACAAAAACAAAAAGGGTTTCTTGTAATTGGGATCAGTTTATGGAACTCTTTGGACATTGTTCAAAAATCATGTAACACGATTGTTCAATTTAAAAAATATATATAAAAAAAATGTACTTGGAAAATACGAAGGCAGTGAAACATAAGAACCAATATTTGACATATTTGAAACTGTCAATTATTTAGATGTGAAGTTATATTGTACCTTGACATAGGGAAAAATAAGAGAAAAAAAAAAAAAAAAAAAAAGGCGAGCTATCTGTTTTGTTCCAGATTAGATTATTGAAAAAATGGCCATGAAATTATAAGACTATGTCTTCCTCGTGTTCCTATTCAGCATTGAATGTTATTATTTTGTTGTGGATGTGATTTTTTTTGTGTTTGGAATAACATCATGGCTGAATAAAAAAGAACTTAAACTTGAACTTGAATTCAGGCAGGATTATTCTTTCCTTCTTTAGTCGTTCTCGTGCTTTAGTCAAGGTTTTTAATTCTTTTGGGTTACCAATATGCTGCATTTGGATTCTCTCGAAACCCTTTGTTTCTGAGACTGTCTATAGGACACTCAATATTTAGAAAAGCAAAAAATAAAATAAAAACATTATTAGATCCAGTGTTGCTAGGATCTTTTTTAGGCTAGCATCAATTAAACCTTATTAGTGGTGTTTGCTAAGGCAAGTATCAATTAATATTTGTCATACATTTAGTGGTTTGTTCACATAATTCCAACAAATATTAAATTTAAGGGTGTAACTTGTCCTGCAGCATTTGTACTACAGATGTGAATGATGCTGCTTTTTGGGGAGAGGTGTGCTTTTACACAACAAATGGAAGGATTGAGTGAACCACACCTAGAGTGGCATGTAATAGGCTTAACTTTCCGCTGCCCATCATTGAATGTTCTAGGACTGTAACATTAAAAGACCTAACTCAGTATACTTCTTAGCAGATTAGCAGATACGGCCAGAATATGAATGCAGCATACTTAATTGTGCATTATTATATAAGTGTTTTCCCATGGAAAAACATTATAAAGAAAATGCTTTATACACTTCGATTTATATTTATTCATTTAGCAGACATATTTCTCCAAAGCGACTTACAATGGAGAAAAACTATAAGTGATTCATCTTGAAGAGGAAAATAAACACAGGAAGTGCTCTTAATACAAAGTTTCAGACATTGATCTTATAAATTATAAATACTACGTACAAGCAAGCAGAAAAACCCAGAATATGAACACAACGTGCAAAGTTTCATCACTGACGTATATTCTCAAACTAAGAGTTCAGGGTATATGTTATGGTAAGTTAACCTTGCTTTCTGGAATAACCACAGGCGTGTTAACTATGTAAGACATACAAAATGTGCACTGAAATATCTGTCATTTGTTTACGGTTAATTTTATATTGTTCTAATAAAAAATTATGATTTCCATTTTTTTTTTCTGATTGCAGAAATTATAGTAGGTTATTATTATTATTATTATTATTATTATTTATTATTATTATTATTATTATTATTATTATTATTATTATTATTGAATGATAAATTGACTGTTATTGCATAAAATATGTTACACATTTTGAAAAGAAAAGACTTGATGATAGGTAATCTACACATTGACTAATAAAAGTTTTTTTTTTTTAGTTTTATCTTAGGCAAAACAGTTACTTTTTTATATTATACTGTAGCTTTATGGTGATATTAAAGGGTTAGGTCATGGAAAATTGTTATTAAGTGTTACCAAAATTTATATTTTTGTTGTTAGTAGGTTGTTTTGGTGAAGGTAAATTAAGATATTTTTGATGCAGTCCGAGAGCTCTCTGACCCTTCATAGACAGCAACACAACTGTATTGTGCCCAGGTCCAGAAACGTAGAAAGGACTTTGTTTAAACAGTCCATGTGACATCAGTGGCCTGTAGCACGAAACTGGTTTCAGTTTTAACCCAGGTAAGTTTGCATTTAGTTTGAGCAAACTCTGAGTTTTTGGGCTCAATAAGGTGGGATTGTTTTGAGCTGGTTTTGTCACCATGGTAACTTACGGTACACAGCTATGCTGCTCTGGAGCAGGTTTTATTCTGGGTTAGAGATCGCAAACCCAAACCTGACCAATCAGCTGTGAGCAAAGTCACCGACTTGATGCAATGAAGCTAGGTCAAACTGAGCACATGGGGAAAGAAAAAACAACAAACAGTAGTGTGGGGATTTTATGGACAAAATTGTTCGACTTTTGTGGCCACTTATTTATTATATTTATATAATATTAATTATAATTGTTTACATTTCATATATAATTATTATATGAAGTGGCATTTAATTTTAAGCTTTGAATATATATATATATATATATATATGTATATATATATATGTGTGTGTGTGTGTGTGTGTGTGTATGCTTTAATATATCCAACTTTAAAGGGATAGTTCACCCAAAAATGAAAATTCTGTCATTAATTACCCTCAAGTCGTTCCAAACCCGTAAGACCTTTGTTCATCTTCGGAACACAAATTAAGGTATTTTTGATGCCTTTTGAGAGCTCTTTGACCCTCCCATAGACAGCAAGGGTACTACCACGATCAAGGTCCAAAAATGTTGTAAGCACATCAGTAAAATAGTCCATGTAAGTTCTTATGAAGTGTCTGAGTTCATTTTAATGCTGAAGAAGAGCAAGAAAAGAATTGGGTTCTCTTTTGAGTTCACTATATTGTGAACACCAAAAGGACTGAGGTCACTTTCAGCTGGTTCCTTTTCCCTTCTGGGTTTGGTTCCTTTAAAACAAACTATATGTGAAAACACCCTCTGAGGGCTCTCAGATTAGATTGGGCTTTTGAGCCAACACTGAGGGACTCCAGACTGGAGCAGGCTCTTGAGTGGACTCTGAGGGCTCTTGGGCTGGATCGGGCTCTTGAGAGGACTCTGAGGAATGGAGAGGGCTCTTGAGTTGACTCTGAGGACTCCCAGACTAGAGCGGGCTCTGAAGTGGATTCTGAGGGCTCCTGGACTGGAGCGGCTTCTTGAGTGAAGTCTGAGGGCTCCTGGACTGGAATGGGCTCCGGATTGAACTCTGAGGCAGACTCCTGGGCCAACAAAGCAGGAAGCTTAGGTGGGACCGGCAAAGCATGGTGCCTAGTTGTAGCCGGCAGGGCAAGGAGCTTGGTTGGAGCCGGCAGGGCAAGAATCATGGGTGAGACAAGGAGAGCGGGCTGCTAAGTAACCTCTGGGACCACAGGAGTCGGGTCCCCCAGGACCACCAGACTTGAGACCACAGAAGTAGGGATCTCCAGGACCCCCAGACAAGCGACCACAGGATTCAAGTCCTCCAGGACCATTAACCTTAGGACCACAGGAGTCAGGTCCTCCAGGACCACCAGACTTTGGACCACAAGAGTAGGGTACTCCAGGACCACCGGACTTGGGACCACAGGAGTCGGGTCCTCTAGGATCACTGGACTTGTGACCATAGGAGTGGACATTGCTGCCCCCCTCCTTCTCGACCTTCCCTTCTCAGTGTGAGTCAGAAGGCTGGGACTAGTGGAAAAATCCCTGCAGAAGGTTTCTGGTTGACCTGGTGTTGCCCCGACTATGATGATGGAGGTATCTGATGATATCCAGGATCCTAAGTACCTCCATCTCACACTTTGGCAGAGGGTCCAAAGTCCAGAAAAACTGGGCAAAGCTTCCTACCTCTATCCCTTGCTGGCATAGAGGCATCAATGCCCAAAGTTGAGACATCCACTCTTTCATAGTAGCAGGAGGACAAATCCTGATATCCATAGTCCAAATGATAAAACTGCTGAATCTTGAAATGGCTGGAGTATTATGTCACGGAATGACTCAGGAAAACATAGAAGGTCCAAGTGCAGTCTATTGTAGTCCCAACCAATGATCCAAAATCAGGGCATCAGGCAGAAAACAAGGGCAAAAGGTAATCCAACACAGAGAAACAAAAAACATAAAATAACAGAACACAATACTCCAGCAACCAAAGACTAAGGCCATATCCACAAGTACATGGGTATTTTCATAAACTGAGTTTTCCTTCTCCTGTTTTTAAAATAATCTCAGTCCACATGAAAACGCAAAAGTGTGCTATGAAGCATTGTCAAGAGCATGCCAAAAAATGACACTTAAGACTGGTTTTGTGGTCCAGGGTCACATATGGAGCTTACAACTCCTAGGCCTCATTTACACTGCAGGTCTTGATGCCCAATTCTGATTTGTTGCCTATATCCAATTTTTTTGGCTGTCCGTTTACACGTTCTTTCAAATGTGACCCATATTCGATTTATGTGTTTACACTTGCCATACCATCTGAAACATTGCACATGCGTTGTTGTCATTTACTGCCTCCACATGTGCTTCCTCATGAGAATAATGTGACTTGTGCAATTGACAATTACATTCTCCATTGAAAGACCTTCAAAATGATTTATAATTTGTTGGAATCGGACAAAAAAGTCACACCCATTTGAAGTCGATAGTGAAGTCTTCCGTCTTTTCTTATTATTAATTACAATATTAATAATCACAGCACAGCTTTTTTAAATTTTATCTTTGCTATTATAAATAAGAACAGATGCAAAAAAAAAAAAATGTACAGTTCGACTTGGTTCGGAAAGCAAAAGTAATTACCATGAATGTGTCGGGGGGGAAATAGTAAGGAACTATTAGAATTATTTATTAATAAATTTTCTGAGTCCGTCGCAAAAATGAAGATGACGATCCTAACGATCCTGACCAGCCACCTCCTCGCACCCTAAAGAGAGCAGCCCGGAAAATGGAGCGCAGCTGGAGGAAAACAAAACTAGAGGTATTTCGTATTGCTTGGAGGGAAAGTAACCTATCTTACAGAAAAGCATTAAAAACTGCTAAATCTGATTACTTCTATATTTCTTTGCGGCCCGGCGAAACATACCAAATTGGAAAACTAATGGAATGCATAGTCGATATAAAAAACTGGATGACGAGTAATTTCTTACTGCTAAATTCTGAAAAAAAGAGGTGTTAATTATAGGACCTGAAAGCTCTGCATGTAATGACCTAGAACGCTGTCTAAGCCTTGATGGCTGCTCTGTCAATTCTTCGTCATCAGTTAGGAACCTAGGTGTGCTATTTGATAGCAACCTTTCCTTAGAAAGACACGTTTCTAGCATTTGTAAAACTGCATTTTTCCATCTCAAAAATATATCTAAATTACGGCCTATGCTCTTAATGTAAAATGCAGAAATGTTAATCCATGCGTTTATGACCTCAAGGTTAGACTATTGTAATGCTCTATTGGGTGGTTGTTCTGCACGCTTAGTAAACAAACTCCAGTTAGTCCAAAATGCAGCAGCTAGAGTTCTTACTAGAACCAGGAAGCATGATCATATTAGCCCGGTCCTGTCAACACTGCACTGGCTCCCTATCAAACATCGTATAGATTTTAAAATCTTGCTTATTACTTATAAAGCCCTGAATGGTTTAGCACCTCAGTATTTGAACAAGCTCTTGTTACATTATAGTCCTCCACGTCCGCTCCGTTCTCAAAACTCTGGCAATTTGATAATACCTAAAATATCAAAGTCAACTGCGGGCGGCAGATCCTTCTCCTATTTATTGCCAAATCTCTGGAATAACCTACCTAACATTGTTCGGGAGGCAGACACACTCTGTCAGTTTAAATCTAGATTAAAGACCCATCTGTTTAACCTGGCTTACACATAACACACTAACACATTTCTAATATTCAAATCCGTTTAAGAATTTTTAGGCTGCATTACTTAGGACAACTGGACCTGGGAACACTTCCAATAACACATAATGTACTTGCTACAACGTTAGAAGAATGGCATCTACGCTAATATTAGTCTGTTTGTTTCTTAATCCGAGGTCACCGTAGCCACCAGATCCAGTTGTTTCCAGATCAGATGGTCACTGTAGTCAGTGTAGACAGCCCTGAATGTCAGTGGAGACCAGGACAACTAGATGCACCCCAGAGAAGACCTTGTCTCCTAGACAGCCACCGGGACAAGACCACAGGAACCAGATGAGTCCTCTGCACAATGTGATTTGCTGCAGCCTGGAATTCAACTGCTGGTTTCATCTGGAAAGAGGAGAACTGGCCCCCCGACTGAGCCTGGTTTCTCCCAAGGTTTTTTCTCCATTCTGTCACTGATGGAGTTTTTGTTCCTTGCCGCTGTCGCCTCTGGCTTGCTTAGTTGGGGACAATTAAAGGGTTACTCCATCCCAAAATGAAAATTTTGTCATTAATAAAAATTATAATTATATAATAATAATAATTAAAAAAATAATGACTTTATTCAACAATTCCTCTCCTCTGTCTCTCTCCAAATTAGTGTAGCGCCACTTTGACAATTCTGAGCTGTACGCAGATGGCGTACGCTCTTCTGTATCAGCCGCGCCACAAGTATAAGTTTTTTTACGTGTAATTACACTTTGGTTTGAAAGCAAACCGCATCAGCGCAGTGCGGCTGACACAGAAGAGCGTATGTCATCGCACTGCATTTTGCTACAATTATCATAGGGTATCACGATGAAAACACAATCTCAAGTGTCCTACCTGTAAGTCTAACTGCATTTTTGGAAAAATGGCATTTAAATTATAATTTTGCTACAGTTTTTGCATGGACATGTTAAACATAGCTAATCTATTCAGGTAATATAATTTCATTTTAATTTTGCAACTTTAAAATGTTAAAAAAACTTTAAACTTTAAAAGGCGTTAAAATATGTTTTTAATTTACATATTTAAACTAGTGTAGAAAATTGCAAATGTAAATTATATAATTTCATTTTCTTTTTCATTTTGCACTAAATGTTGCACATATGTATGGGAAAATGTAAATTTAAATACATAAATACATTGCCATTTTACATATTGCATTGTCATTTTGCATATTACATGTCAAAATTAATTTTGCTAACCATGTGCTTCCATAGGAAATCCATAACATTACAACAATCAGAGCAGGTCATTCAAGTAATAGTGCAGCCAACGCTGTAAAGACAAAACCCAAAAATTTATGTAGATCAGATTTTCTAAAAGTAAACTCTGAAGTGGAATGTGTGTGTTTAGAAACCTACTTGGCTCAGAGTGGTTAGAAAAAAAAATAATTATGATGAATTCTAAATTTAAGTTCTTCATCGGTATTGTTGTGCAGATTTCTGCATTAATTCATCTTCTTAAAAAATTATTCTGTATCTTAATATGATGCTCTTGTTAAATTTGCATGTGCAATTACATTGAGCACTTTATTTCATTTAACATGATGTAATTTTTTCTCTCTTCTCTTCTCTTCTCTTCTCTTCTCTTCTCTTCTTTTTAGATTTTTAGTTTCCAGCATGTTTTGCATGGATAAGGTGAATAACTGTTGAAAATAAATATTATGCCATTTTATGTTTTTAGTGAAGGGGAAAACCTGTTTGTATTGCTGTTCGACTTTTAAAAGAGTTTTTGTTATATTGATGTTTTTGTGGTTATCATTGTGCTGAAGAGTACATCGCATGAAGGTAAATTCTTCATTGACTCTATGAGCAATGGCTTCCCTAATGTCAGTGACATGTAATATCGTACTTATTACTCAATACTTATTTGTATTTATTACATTTATATGTTAAACAAGCTTCATTTAGCATGTACTATGCTAGCTGTTGAATTTAACTAAAAAAAAGATAAGAATAATTTAGTTCCAGAAATCCATTAGCTGCAGCATTTGTTTGTTTGTTTGTTTGTTTTACATACATATTATTATACATATTATGTTCAATTATGAAGTTCTTCTAGCTCAGGGGTCTCCAACCCTGCTCCTGGAGAGCTACCGACCTGCAGATTTCAGCTCCAACCCCAGACAAACACACCTGAAGCAGCTTATCAAGGTGTTCAGGGTTACTTGATAATTACATGCTGAGTTGGAGAACCAAAAAAAAAGAAAAAAGATTTCTCTTATAAACATTATTTTTTGTTGGGGTCATGTTATTTGAACATAGTTAGTTCAAATAACATGGCCCCAACAAAAATGCATGTAATTGTAATGAGTCTTAAATGCATTAAGACTCATTAAGATCTTCACAGAGCACTTGATAAATTCAGACAGGTGTGTTAGATCAGGGTTGAATCTGAACTCTAGGTGGATCTCCAGGAACAGGATTGGAAAACCCTGTAATATATTAAACTGAAACCTGTTGTCGATTAAAAAAAAAATCAGCAATATGTTACTTTTTAATTAGCAAAGTATACAGTTGCACTAGAATGTATGAACCCATAAAAATTGCTATTATTTCTGCATAATTCAGACTAATGTTGCATTTTTAGACAATTCTTCCACATGGACTAAATTAAACATATAAAACAAACTTGTTTGTTTTAAAACAATTTATCTAAGGGGGAATTTTTTTGCTGTAGAAAGTATGTGAAGTATCCAACGTGACCAGCAATAACATAAACCAAATGTTTCTAGTAACTGTGTATTAGGACCCATCCTCGTGGTCATTGGTATTGTCAAACTGTAATGTTCTTCTTGGAGAACATCTCTCTAGTTTTCTCTCTCTCCCCAGTACATCTACATAGAAACCTGTACAATCTTTTTGGAATAGTTCTAAAATGATGGCATAGAATTAGTAAGGGCTTGGTTGCCTTTCATTTAATGACAGCTTGGACTGATTCTTAGCAAGATGCATAAGAAAGTTATTTCCAAGATTTTTCTGGTGAACTAAATTACCGATTACGCTTTACACATGCTTCCAGGGAGATGTGACTTAGGTTCACAGCTTGTTTTCATGAGTTACATGAGTTACTGAAATTTAGGTAGCAAACTGACATACTATTAACATAAATTTGTTTTCGTCATTGAAATGTTCAACAATACAATATCTTTTTTTCTCATCAAAGCCATGTTGAATAAAAAGAGTGAAATTGCTTCGCTTATTTTACAATGTAAGACAATCAACACACTTTACTTGGCTATTATAGGCCACTATAGTCTTAAATTAGAAAATAAATAGATAGTTTACCAAAGAGTGAGACCTCACAATTTTGTTCCTAAACCTGTATAAAAATTATCCTTCTGTGGAACACAAAAACACGTGTATGTTTAAAGACTGACAGCCTCAATCAGCTTTTAACTTCACATAATCCCATATGTTTTTCCTATTAAATAAATAAATAAGAGAGACTGAATAGTCGGTCTGCTTTTGTGTTCCACAAAATAAAGAAATGCATGTGAGGATCAACATTAGTCATTCTAAACACAACAGACTCACATAAACATGTGTCTCGTTGCTAGGAGACATATGACACACAAAAACAATGTGTTCTAAATCCCTTACTGGAGGCAATCATAGTCTGAATTTTAAAAATCACTACTGTGAGGCTGTTCAATCCGCCTCCTACCTTACAGCAGAGCCTAGCTTCAACCCCCTATTAAACATAGCTAATCTGTCATGTCTGTTTAAAGTTTTGGTTTTGCTTATATTTCAAGTCTTCTGTTTTGAGGTTTAGTCACAGCCTTGTTTCTTGTTTGTCATGTGTTTCCCATGCCCTCATGTGATCTTCCCCTGTTCATGTGTCATGTTTTCTTTAGCTGTCATAGAAATTTGTTATGTTGTCTAATGGCACTTTTCCACTGCATGGTATGGCACGGCACGGCTCGCTTTTGATGTGTGAATGGTGCTTTACAGGTAAAAAGACGGAATGTCACTGCCTGTGTGAACAGCACATTTTTAAAGGCATTCCGGGAATTTTACAGCAATTTACTGGTAATACTGTTTGAAAGGGGATGTTGTCTTCATGTGCTTCCATGTCAGCAGAATACAGAAAACACGACCAACCATGGACCCAGCAGTTGCTCTGTTATGGCTTTGCCAGGGGGATCGTGAGCACCACTGTGCATAGGCGGAAATCCAGGGGGGTCGGGGAAGACAGGACCACCACCCCCCGCCCCCATCTGAAGGTTGCCCCCCCTCAAAATATGATTAAAAACCACGCTGTATATAGTAAATAAAAATGTTTTATACTTTAAAAAATGCGTTTTAAGTTTAGAAACATTTTGAGTCTCCCCCTCCCTTGCCTCACAGTGCTTTGGTCCAAATGCCTGCTTTCCTCTTTTACGTCACCTACACACACACACAACACGAGTCTGGTGAGCGAGAACAAAGCCAATAGTTGTGGAACTCCAAGGCTGTCAAGCCTATTTTATTCACTTAAACATCGGATGAAGTAGGGCTGGGCGATATATCGCATGCAATTCTCACGCGCATTTCATCAGTAAAGCCGGTTCCCTGATTACCACTAAATCGCCATCACCTGCTTTCAGATGGAGCGGCATTTAATAGACAGAGCCGTAGATTACTGAAAAGCTACGCAATATCGCGTTCATTAACGCAGATAAATCGCCTTCGATAATGAACGCGATATTGCAAAGCTTGTCAGTGATCTACGGCTCTGTCTATTAAATGCCGCTCCAATAATTACTCAGAGTAATTATTTTCTCTTTAATTCAGATGATGCCAATGTATTTTTCAATGGGTCGCTATGTTAGCAATAATAACGTTACCTGCTTGACGGAAAGGGTTGCCTGGTTTTCACAACAAAACCCGCCCAATCGCTACTCAAAACTAGCCCAAACTAACGTTTCAAGGTGGTCCCCCAGTAAAAATCATGTTCCAGGGGCTAAAATACACGTTATTGGAGTCGCTTCAACCTGCAGCAACATTGATAAAGTAGCCCAATTCCACAGGAAATCTGCAGACTTGGCAACACTGTATTAACTTCTACAATTGACATGAGCGATGTTGCGGCGCGAAAAAAACAAAAGCTTGACGTTGTCTAAATTGGCACAGTCTCCCTGCTACACTAAAAGTATTAAGGCTTTCCTCTGCATACATATCCTTACAAGTACAAATTTAGCTGTATAATTTTTGTCCTTCAAAAATCGCTCTTGAGAAACTTTATGTATATTGCCTAACTGTTAGATGAAATTTATGCCCCTGCCGCCATGGTCTCCTGCTTCTCCACAGCCCCAGGTCTCCTCTGCTCCACGGTCCAGGCCATAATGCAGACCCTCCTCTGCTTCATGGATCTGGCCTTCCAACCCTCCCCTGGTCCACCTCTGTTCCACCACCCTCATGTGCTTCCCCTGTTCAAGTCAAGTTAAGTCAAGTCATCTTTATTTATATAGCGCTTTTAACAATACAGACTGTTTCAAAGCAACTGAACAACATTAATTAGGAAAATAGTGTGTCAATAATGCTAAATGACAATAGTTAACACTCATTTTTCAGTAAAAGGCAGTTCATCATTGAATTCAGTGATGTCATCATCCAGCTCAGTTCAGTTTAAATAGTATCTTTGCAGTCGAGTTAATGATATCGCTGGAAATGAAGTGTCCCCAACTAAGCAAGCCAGAGGCGACAGTGGCAAGGAACCAAAACTCCATCAGTGACAGAATGGAAAAAAAAAACCTTGGGAGAAACCAGGCTCAGTCGGGGGTCAGTTCTCCTCTGACCAGACGAAACCAGCAGTTCAATTCCAGGCTGCAGCAAAGTCAGGTTGTGCAGAAGAATCATCTGGTTCCTGTGGTCTTGTCCCGGTGGTCATCTGAGACAAGGTCTTTACAGGGGATCTGTCTCTGGGGCTCTAGTCCTGGTCTCCGCTGTCTTTCAGGGCTGTAGAGGTTCTTTCTAGGTGCTGATCCACCATCTGGGCTGGATACGTACTGGATCCGGGTGAATGCAGTGACCCTCTGATCTGGATACAGACTGGATCTGGTGGCTACAGTGACTTTAACATATTTAATCATTTCAGGTTTGTATAATATTCTGAGTTTGCATTTGAATATTTTTATTGATTTTGAGGAATTCTGAATCTATTTTTGTTCGAGTGAGATGAGTAAATACATGTTGACATTTAGTCTAGAAGTACAGTAGTCTCAGCCTCAGACGTCACGCCCACGGGCCGCTGTGGAAGTGGAAACACTTCAGGAGTGTTGAAGTCGACATCGGATTGGTTGAATTCCAGAGGATTTCCTGGAGATGTGTGTGTCGCATTCTTTAACATTCCGCCTGGAAACAAAGATACCGTGGTGCCAAACCCCCTCACGAAAGAAGAAAGCCTAGTGTTTACAACTGTGACAAAGAGTGCTCATCAGGATCAAACCAAATGCTGGTTTTCAAAAGTATGGGAAGTTTAGAATCTTTAAAATATGTCCGAGAGTTTTACACACCGGTCTGTTATTGTGGCGACATTTCCACGCTTCGAAACGTGACGATGAACGAAACGAACTGTGATTGGTTGTTTGACATGTCAAACGGCCTCATGGGTGGGCCTTGGCCAGTGAAAGCTGCCATAGATTCCAGACCTTCAGTCTGAAGGTTTTTGGAAGAAGACGCGCTGTGATGAATAAGCCTTGAATTGTGATGCAGACGCGGCTTAATCCAGCGATCTCATTCTAATGAGTCATCTGTTTTGACAAACTTGTACACATACCCTTGATGAACTTTTCCCAAACTATAATGTCAGACTAAAATATGTAGAGTGCAACATTATGAAATATGATAGGCAATCTTTCATTGCATCTAAATGTTGTAGGACTCCGGTGATTTATTAATGACCATACTGACTCGCAAAACATGATTTTTACTTAATATTTTTTAACTCTGCATTTGTAACTTAAGTAACAATTTTACTGACACAAGTAACTGTAATCAAATTACATACATTTTAAATGTAACACATTACTTTATTGAGTTACCAGAAAAGTAATTTGATTACAGTTATGCGTTACTGTGTAACGTGTTACACCCAACTCTGGTTACTTGTAATGCGTTACCCCCAACACTGAACAACACAGACAAAAAACATTATATTTTTATAATAATTTATTTATTGTATTTTATTTTATTTTTTTTTATTATTTTTTGTTATATTATTGACATATTTTATTTTCTTAAAATACAGTAAGTATTTTATAAAACATTTAATTGTTTGTGAAATCAAATCTTTACATTGTAACTACGCTTTATTTATTATAAATAGATAAATAGAATCACATCCCATAAAACCTTTGTGATGTATGCTGAGAACGTACATTTTAAGAGTTTGTCTTCGCCCTCACAATACATATATGCAAACATTTTATGATTTATGAGTAGGACTGTTTAACGTTTTAGTTAAACTTTTGGAAAGGAACCCCCTTGCCACTGCAAATAAGGATTGACCCATTTGCAAGGTCGTTTGTTTGTTTGTTTGTTTGTTTGTTCTTTTTAGTTGTATGTTTTCAAGTGGATGAATATTCTGGTGGGGCACTAACCCACCTGCCCCTATAGAGGAACAGCGGCTGCCCTTAATTAACAGTCCATGGTCGAATGTTAATATTAATGAAGTTGACAGAACTAACGTTGGTGGCGTTCTATGCTCATTTCGACATTCCCACAACAAAAAGGGGATGTGTGGGAGAGTGTTTTCCGACAGCAGCGGTGCAATGTGCACCGCGCCCTGGAGACTCAGGTATCCGCAGCGCTGCGCTCCATCGCTTCCTTGTTTGGACGCGTAGCGGGCGGCGCTTTGGGTGTGGATCTATAAATCTAGCGGATCACGGCAGTCTGACAAGAGTCTAACGGTCCTCTGCTTCAACTCAGCTCCCATACATCAGGAAACATGAACAAAATCTTTCTCGGAATCTTTGCAGTTGCGCTTTATTTCGCAGTGGGTAAGATGCAGTTTTTGTATTATTTCCCTTAGTGTCAAAGCCTACTAATCGATATTTAATAACTTCATACTGTGAATGTAACTTCGAATAGGAACTAGAATTGTAGATTATTTGTAACTGTAGATTATTTGTTACTTATTTCTGGTTGTCTTATTTGGAGGATGAATGAGCTTCTTTCATTCCACATTATTCCAGTCATTGTGGGACATGAGGATATGTGAGTCACGACCATATTACATTTAAAAGCCTGTGGTTTATGAGTCATTCTCCTAAATGATTAAATTAAATTATAGCTTCGAGTGATTTGGGTCTACATCAAGCTTCTGAAAATGAATATTCTGGTTATTGAACACATCTTTTTCTTCTTAATAATGCAGTAATGTAACTCCTTAGAACATTGTGTTGGAAAAGCTCTTGCCCACTTGTGGATGTGTACTTGTTTTTGAGAGAGACAGGTTAGCTTCAGGCAAAGAGACCCACCCAGTTCGCAAAAGAACACATAACATTATACATAACACATTGCACATAACATTTCCACACATTAGGACTAAGTACACTTCATCATTTGCACTCCATTAAAACAAACAATAAGGCGTTTTCAGTGCTGGTCATTCAGAGAGATTTGGTTAAGGATGGTCTAGTCCCTACCAATTTTAGGAAAGTTAAACGTGTGTCATACTGGTAAAATAGATTAGAAGTGAAAAGCAGAAGAAAATTACATTTACATTAAGTGCCCGTGTAAAGACAAATCTGGGAACAAGACTTAAGTGAGGATTTAAAGAGGAGAAAACATTCTTTGTCCCCAGATGTTCTTGTGAAACCAAATGCCACCTTAAAATACCAGGCGATGCATTATTTTTCTCACAGATAAAAACAGAAAATGATGGAAAATTTACTCATTCTGTCAAACTGAGGGGTTAATTGTAGGGTATCCTCATGGGAAAATGGGTTGAAAATAACATTCAATATAGCAATATAGCGAGTGTTTATACCAGGCTGTTGGTTCAGTTATCAGATATATAAAAAAAATAGTTAATTTAATTAATTAATTAATTAATTAAAATAAAAGTTACCCTTTAAAAAAAAAGATTACCTATACTACAAGCTATTTAAACATGCACTAGCAGAAATAATTTTTTTTTTTTTTAGCTGATGTTTTTCTTGGCCATGTACCATGTTGCCTCAAGGGGTATGATACACTTTATACTGTTTGCATTGTCTCAGTAAATATAATTTGACAAACTGATGCTGCATTGTTTGGTCACTCCTTCATTTCACAACCCAGTCAATATGGAAAAAAGGCCTTTTAATTATAATGTAGTTATATAGTCTAAACCAGTGCTGGCCCGTCCTGTTCCTGAAGATCTAGCTTTTTGCAAAGTTCAGCTCTAACCCTGTTCAAACACAACCAACTAATTAAGATCTTCAGGATCACTTGATCATTACAGACAGGTGTGTCAGATCCGGGCTGGAGCTGAACTCCAGATCTCCGGGAACAGATCTCCAGGAACAGGACTGGGCAATCCTGCTCTAAACAATAGCATTAAATCACTATGAAACTAAGTTTGGGTTGCTTTCCCAATCCGATCCTCAAAGAGTAGAAAATGTGTACTTATTTGTTAAAAAGAGTTCCTGTCAATAAATATTCTCTCATTCTCTCAAAGACGTATAATAAACAAATTAACTTTATAGCATTTATTCATATCTGATATATATTGTATATTTAATAGTGGTGGGCCGTTATCGGCGTTAACGTGCTGCGTTAACGTGAGACTCTTATCGTGCGATTAAATAAAATATCCCTGTTAATCTATTCTCAAATTTGGGTTGGGAGCTGGGTCTATACTACGCAAGCTATGATGACTTTCACCGTGATAGTTTAGCGCGGATGTATACCTAGACGAATTGCACTGTAGGGGGCGAGAACGAGTCTTCGAACCTGTGTGTATGCCTACTGAGAAATTACCAAGCTTCCCAAAAAAAACCTTGACAAGACTGTTTCACACATACTCCGTCTGCAGTGCGTATGCAGTTCGTGTGTGTGTGGTTTCTCATTGTGCTTTCACACAGGACGCGTTTGCAGTCCGCTACTGATCCGCGGCTGTTTAGTCCACAAACACAACATTTGTTCATTATTCTATATTTTAAACCATGTTAAAAAAAATGACTCTTATAGACCAGTAACAATCTTTCATAATCATAGACATTAGTTTAAACCTAATAAATATAAACAACATATTATTCATGCATTTGACTTCTAGGTTTGTATAATAAGCTGATCAATCAAACGGCAAAACATTTAAACACAACAATTAGCCTACTTTTCTTGTTGGGATATCGCAAATATTTAAAATTAAAGCATCGCTGACAGAAACAGTCGACTTTCGTGCCTTTTGCATTTAAATCTTTATTACAAGCAATCGCACGGTTCTTAATGAACTTTGTTTTTCTGCTTCCATAAAAGTGCATAGGCCTATATCATGTTGCCTCGTTTATCTAAAGATGATCTTTTTCTTGTTTTAAACCTAGCCAAAAACCCATGTGTTGCGTGTGAAAAACAGTAGGCTTTAATTAGTATACATTTATTGTGAAATTACTGCATTTCTGTGTCAATCCATGTTAATTTTTACCGCGAACAATGCTGTCATTTAATTCAGCGCATGCAGCACATCAAAAATAGACTCTGTACGTAAACGATCGCTGCACTGCTGCAGACGCAGCACTTCTGGAACGCACTGATGGACCACAACCGCGTGAACGCTGGAATCCGTTAACATGGGTGCGTAAAAAAAAAAAAAAAAAATGCTACGCATACGCACTGCAGACGGAGTATGTGTGAAACAGGCGTAAGGTTGTTTGCACCTTGTGTAATGCGGAATTAGTTTACTGTAGGAGTTCTTCCAGTCTCAAGTACCACCTAAACGCAAAGCATCCCTTAGCTAATGCGGAAGATGCCGGGCCAAGCAATGTAGCGCAGGGGAAGAGTCGTCGTCAAACTACTATGTTTGAGTGCAGCACAGCTCTATCAGTACTAACAAGTACATCTTATTGAACATAATTTGAATGTCTTTGGCAGAATTCAAATGAGCCATTTTAATCTAGATTAATTCCAAAATTACAGTGAGATTAATCTAGATTAAAAAAAATAATCTATGCCCACCACTAATATTTAATGAACCAGACTCCTTCCTCTCATTGCTATGCAAAAATGCTAATAAATTTATGGTCTGATGCTTCTGATAATGTTGAGCTTCTGAAATGCAAGTAGCACTTTCAGGCCCCAGCCTGGGGCAACACATTTTCAATCACTCTGCATTCTGATCTTATCTGTGACTCAAAACTGTGAGTCACTGTGGAAAACTGTTTGCCAACACATTTTCCATGGCTTTTATTTTCCGTATTGAAACTTGAAATCTTGAAGAGACAACGCGGTCTCAGCAACCGCTAGGTTGGTAGCCAAGGGACTGTTTGTTCTAAACAGTATCAAGCAATTTTCTGTGTCAGAGTCTCTGTAACCTCCACCCACCCTACAGTCTGCTCTAAAGAAGATCAAAAGATCCAGTGGAAAACAGGTTCAGCAGGGATTTATGAAAGGCATTTCACAGAAAACAGGGATGAACATCATAATTAGCTGAACTGTCACAAAGTCAGGTTAATACTTGCCCAGATCTTACAAAACTTAAAATAAAGCACACTGAAGCACATCTGAATCATCCTGCATGTTGGAGAGTGAGGAATTATGTGTTTATTTAACTCCGTTAGCAGTAACTCATTGTGTAGCAACGTGGTGGTTTAAAGAGTTTAATGGTTCAGAAAATTAGCCTCTTCACTTTGTTTGTCCTGTGCTGCCTTTAACCCACTTGAATGGTTTGCTTTAGCTGCTTCATGTTTCAGAACCCTGTTAGTGAACTGTGACTGGAATTCTTGACTTTACAATATTGAGCATTTGCTCAGTGATATGTATGTTTTCATTGTGTAAACTTGAATGTGTATGTGTGTTTAGATGGGGTTAGTGTAGCTGTAGGTTAGGTGAAAAAATGTTTCCAGAATTAAAAAGTCAGATTACAAAAAAAATACAAATGTTTTGGTCTATTTAGTGGTTAGTCTGTAATTGTTATTTAAAAAAAAACTACTGCACAGGAATCCCTGATGTAATGAAATGCTGTCACATAGAGATCCAGATGAACGTGGGTGTGGTGGAAAGAAGGGGTCACTCCTGTAATCCTTGATCCTTAAAAGGCTTTAACGTCCACCCAGGGTGTGACCGAAACCAGTCTGTGGAGATTTAGCTCTCTTTTGTAAGACTGTCAGTTACATTCAGTTTCTGCATGTGAGTGAGTTTGTCCCCATAAAGGGGACATTTTGACATTGTGGGGCCATTTTGTTGGACCCCACAGGTTTTTTCTAAAAGTGTCATGTTTAGAGGGGATCGAAAATATGATTAGGTCAGTATAAAAGTCATTATACCTATGGAAAGTCATGCTAATGACAAGTTTGTGTGTGTGTGTACAGGTTTATGTGGGTTTATGAGAACACAAATGTGTTGGTTTAATAAACATACTGAACTTATCTAAAATAGCAGAAAGTTTTCTGTGAGGGATAGGTTTAGGTGTAGGGGGATAGAAATTACTGTTTGTACAGTATAAAAACCATTACGCCTATGGTTGTGTGTTGCATGTGTACCTGTGCATGTGTTCCAGATATTAAAGTATGTAAAAGTGTTATCTCATTCCAAAATAAAAATTTTGTCAACATCTCCTCACTCACTCAATCGATGGGTTACAAAAGTAAACATTTAGAAACAACCTTTCAGTATGTTGGGCTGAACTAATATTGTAGATGAACTCTTGACTACATGCTTAAATGTTTGTGCAATTCTTCATCCCTCTGCTGCTGTGAATGACATCGTTTAGCAGAGTTGTGTATTGTCCCAAAGGAACCAGACCAGTACAGCAAGGTTTTATAGTGGTTTTCTTCTTGTTACGTGAATATTTCAGGTGCTTCACAGAATCTAGAGCACACAGAGAGGAGAAAGGGCTGTTACTTATTTGATCAGTGTGAGAAGCATGCGAAACGGGTCATTCAATAACTGTGTATTACTTTTTATACTTTATTAACGTCTATGCCTTTTTGCATAAGATTTGAATAAATTTCATGATGTTACTGACAGTTTAAATTTTCCATGAATCTTTTATCTCTCAGGTCAGGCACTGCGGTGTTATGAGTGTAAAGTGGGTTTATGGGATCTTTGTTTTACAACCAAAAAGGATTGTAATGCTGGTGAGCACTGCTTCAGCGGACTAGGCACAGCTGGTAAGTTTATGCTCTTCAAAAGCCATTAAACACCCTTTTTTATGGGATTTTAAAGCTTAATCTGTTTTTCTTGCATCTCTATTTCAGCTGGATTCATGGATATTAAGAAAAAAGGATGTCTTGAAGTGACCGAATGCAACAAAACTGAAAACGTAAATTTCCCATCCAGCTCGAACACCACGGTATACAAGATGACGAAGACGTGCTGCTCTGCTGACCTGTGCAACTCAGCTCCGGCTCACTTTCACGTGTCTGCCATCAGCATGGCCTTCGCTGCCATCAGCTCTGTGTTTACGGTCAAATTCCTCATCTGAGGAGGATTATTTCAGCTCACACACAATATACAGTATATGTACACAACATCACTGAGCAAATTCTGCATACTAAACAAGCCAAATTAATTTGTTGCAAAACAATTTATGGAATGATTACTCAAAATAGGTCACACACTGGAATATGAAAAGTTTTCGGTAGTTTGCCAAGTAGTGATAAGTTCAACATGCCATCAATTTAACATTTTTCTACATAGAAACATAGCAGGAATTAATTTAATGTCAGCAATGAAAACCATTCTGGCTATAGATAAGCACTTCACCCAACTAACATTCATTAAAACCGGCAACATACAGTTAGGTTGTTTACATACACACATACAGTATGTCAGCATGCAATCAAACAGATCGTTCTACCTTTCTTTAGGGGAGTTTGAATGATACCCTTAATAATAATAATACCCTAAATAAACCTTTTTTGATAGCAGTTTGCTGTGTATTTTTATTATTTTGTTTCTCCTGATGTCTGCGTTTCACTTATAATACATGGTTTCCTAATAAAACCAGAGGGTTTGGCTGTCAAATCATAATTGCATGAATTGCATGCTTATGAAATCATTTAGTTTAAATGTTGGGGTGTTTTATCCATTGTATTGTACATGCCTATTCATTTACACGGGACATTCTTCATTTTCAAACATAAGGTTTATCAAAGCCATTTTTGTCGAATTTGTAAAGCTGTCAACATGGTGTTTTATATTTTGTGGATTTGTTTGGTAAAGATGACGTTCTTTATTGAAATAAATGTACGAAAAGGGCAAGAAGGAATGTTTTCCTGGAGGTCTGCCGTCAGTAGCGTCCACAGAACGCTGTGGCCTGCTTTGACAAATGACCTGTTTTAGTTGCCATCATGATGTGTGTATAAATTGCAAATATAGGAGCAATAAAATTGGAATGAAATTGTTTATCTCCTGTGGTTTGTTATTGATGTCTGTGTCCTTCTTAAATTTCACAGTGACCAGACGAGTCCTGTACTACGTTCTGTTTGAATATATTCATGAACTGACGAATATGACCACTTATGTTATAAGACGTAATACTTGCACAAGGCAGCATTAGTCAGCAATCAGCAGGTATTTATGACATCAGTATCATCAGCCACTGACTCAGTGACACACACACAATGCACAATTTAGCCCACATTTTGACAAAACTGTTTTATACAATGACTCAGATCCACTTAAGCTTACACTGACAAAAATTCACATGTGATAATGTCCAAACATTTTTAAATGTAATAATAAATTGCATCTTACTTTAAAATTAATTTTATTTAAGATGCAAGACTGATAACTTGAATCATGTGATGAATGACAACATTTTTTCGGTTTGCTTAAAGCTCTCTCCACGTGAGTTGAGGATGGATGTATTTGTGATGTATACAGTACATTCTAATATGCAATCACAAGATTACGTTTGTTTATGGTTTCTTAGATACAGGGAGCGGCTCATTTATTCTCTTTCTCAACTTACCTCATTCTCCCCTACAAGAAAAAACGGTAACACTTTATTTTGAAAGTCCACTTTAGACGTCCTACTAACAGTAAGTAACTACAGGTCAACTAGCAGTTATTAGAGTATTAGCAATCTGCTTAATATCTTCTAACACTTTATTTTGATGGGTCCACAACATTCAACATACAACATACTGACTTTAAGAAACTTTGCAAGTATATTCTACTAAACCTACCCTAACAGTCTACTCTGAGAGTTAGTGGACATATGTAGTTGCAGTCCATCATGCTGTCCATGTTCTACCCACTGCTGGCATGAGACTGGGAACAAACACGAAACTAACGAACAACCCTCCTGTCAAAACCTTGACAGTGTCTTTACATGTTCTTCATACAAATATCAATCTGTTCCATTCAGTTTTTAAATAATAACCCCGTAAGGCTTCAGCAAACCCAACCAACGTGTTATCAGCCTATCATTTTCCACTTTATGCTCAGATGATTATATTGAAACAAAACAAAAGATCTT
This sequence comes from Cyprinus carpio, assembly GCF_018340385.1. Taxonomy (NCBI): domain Eukaryota; kingdom Metazoa; phylum Chordata; class Actinopteri; order Cypriniformes; family Cyprinidae; genus Cyprinus; species Cyprinus carpio. Next base: position 1,106,133 of record NC_056615.1, read on the forward strand.
GATTTAGGAACACAGTGTACAAAATCACAGTCACTGCATGTCTACAGTGTGTGAGTGTGTGTACCTACTGTATTACTACTTCGTAATACTAGCATGTTTTGGGGACAAAATTGTATTTAGAAGTCAACTGAATCTATCAAAACCTCTCCAAACCTCCTTTTAGGTACATTTATTTTTCTTGTAAGGATATTTTCTTTCAGGGTGTGGGTTAGGGTTGGTTACGACATTTATAACCAACTATAAAAAAACAAAAAAACAAAACAATTGACGTCTACAAAATCTACCAATTTATATAGCTAAGTAAACATGTGCATATGTGCATGTGTGCGTGTGTGTATGTGTGCGTGTGTGTGTGTGTCTGTGTGTGTGTGTGTGTGTCACTAATCAGATATTTCTTAACCCGCCAAACCAGATTGCTCTGTTCATTCTTCACATTCAAATGCGTCTTTCCACCTGCATATATTCATTGTCACCCCTCTGTCAAGAAAACCCCCACCCTCTCTATCACGGCCATATATCTGGACAGATTCAGACAACCATCCAGTGTGCTTGCTGTCCTCCGAAGAGCTTCTCTGCTGTCAGAATTCAGTTCTGTTGGACACCGCTGTCGACATGATGATCAGAATTGTGCTTGGAGTCATTGCAGCGATTGGATTCCTCACTCTCAGTAAGTCTACAGAGAAATAGGTTGTTATCATCCCCTCCCCTTAATTAATGACATAATTCCGATTCTTTAATGTTTTAAAGAAGCATCTTCTGCTCTCCATGCTGCATTTTCTTGATTAAAGTACAATAAAAGCCATAATGCTGAAAACTATTGCTATTTTTTAAAATAACTTTATATTTGAATATATTTTCAAATTTATTTTATTCCTGTGATGGCTAAGCTGAATTTTCAGCTGAATATAGTACAATATACATGGCTGGTATTTATTTGAGGACATTGTTGTAATGATGACAATTAGTTTTTCAGTGTGTTTTGAGTGTATTTGTAAGAGCAAAAAGAGGATCTGTTACATCAAATGAAAGAAACATTGTTAAGGTTATTAAGGAAGAGTTTTACTGTAATGTTTTTGACTTAAAACACACCATTCTTTAAACAGGGCTTTTTGGTGACACTTCAGATTAGAGAACACTATTCACTTAAGTACTTGTTTATACGCATGCATATTACTAGCATATTAGCTGTTTATTAGTACTTAAATCACATATTAATGTCTTTCTCTCCATGACCATATTTTAGATGGCTTAACCCTACTACAAATAGGGTTGACTACTATACCTACTACAACAACTTCATTATGCACTTTCAATAACCAGTAATTAAGAGTTTACTGAGGAAAAACACACTGAGGGAAACATATGTGTTCCCTACTCTATTTGTGTGTGTGTGTTTTAATTAATTACAATTACAGTAAAAGAAATAAAGTAGATATTGTTGAAGCATCAGAAAAATGCTTGTGATAGAGGGTGGGAAATATGTTTAGGTTACCCACATTGACACGTTTGATTATCAGACTCACAACAGTCTAGTTTTATTCAGATTTTAGTAAACACAGCATCAACATAGTGACATTCTGACCATGCTGTGCTGCTCTGTTTGACGATCAATTACATATCTTCATACTTTCTTTAAAATGTCTTTATCATTTCTATATGCAGCTACTGAATTACCCAATCAGAATCAGAATCACAATGCTAATTTAATTTCCTGTTGTTGTTCTGTGTTTCTCCAGGTGAAGCCCTGACATGTAATTCCTGCAAAGTGGGCATTCTAGGCAAATGTTTATTTAGTTCCCAAGTGTCCTGCGCTGCCTCTGAGACCAACTGCTACACTGCCAAAGCAGGTCAGTCAACACACACACACACACACACACACACACACACACACACACACACACACACACACACACACACACACACACACACACACACACACACACCAGAACTTCATTTAGTGATATTTGCAATGGTTTTATACTGAGATGATGATATTTGCTAAAGCCTAACCCAACCCAACCCTACGCCTAAACCTCACACACACCTGTGGATATTAGTGCTGTAGATCAAATAAAACATGATTTTGCAATTTATTACACTTTCATATAGTTAGGGGCCACTTCAGATGCCTTCATATGTCAGCTTAAACAACATGCCCACACATATAGCCGACATTCAAATGGGGAGAGCATTCCACATTTTATTCCACATTCCAGTTTATTTATTATCACATGGTATCACAAAGACTACTGACCTACCTGTAAAAGAAAGCCAAAGCCAGGACTGTTACACACTGTTGTACTCTACTAGTTTTATTAGTAGAATAATAAATTCTGACATTTTGCTCCTGCTCCTCTCTAATGCTCTTCACAGAGTTCAATGTGACTGGGTTTTTGAGCCTGTCCTCCAGTGGGTGCACATCTGATTGCAACAACACCGCCGGAAGCATCCTGGGTGCGGGATACACCGTGACTAAAAGCTGCTGCGCTGTAAATCTGTGCAACGGAGCGAGTGCTGCGCAGCTGTCTGTGGCTGGGGCTCTCAGCGCCGCACTGTCGGCCTCCGTCTGGAGCAGCTACACGCTGTAGATGTCTGTGCAGTGTTATGTTCACAGTACCTGAACCGGAATCAATGAAGATATCAACTCTAGAATGTGTAGATCCCATAAATTTAATTTGTTTACTCCACTGTGTTTATTTGTCCCATTGCATATATGCAATGATAAAGTTTTTTTTTTTTAATATATGTATAAACATTTACTTACAATGTAAAATATCAAAACTTATTTGTATTATTATTATAAAACCTACATTTGGATGCACACTGTGGAATAAGGTGATGATATATTAGAGGTGGAACTGAATAAATTTCACAGCAGTGACTCTGGGTTAGATACTGTACTCGCTTTGGATTTTTTTATATCTTTTAGTAAATGACAGAGTTGACAGAGAATATATACAAAGTCAACTATCACCTGACTTTTATATATTTTAGCACATTGTAACATTAGACTAGATTAATAAATATGAACTCAAAAAAAAAATTCCGTTATGTTTTTGTTAGTATTAACTAGTGCTGTCAAGCAATTAATCGCGTTAATCACATCAAAAATAATTTTTTTTGTTTACATAATATATGTACTGCTTATTTATATATATATATATATACACACACACACACACACACACAGTATATATTTATATATAAATAATATTTAAACTATATTTTTCTAAAATATATACATGCATGTGTTTGTATTTAAATATACATAAATTTACACAGCATGCACACACTATGTACACAAAAACTTTTATTTTGGATGCGATTTAATCGCAATTAATCATTTGACAGCACTAGTATTAACTGTTCCCAAATGTAACCTTATTTTATTATTTTACCATTAAACAAACTTAATGCCATCAATTTAACATTTTTCTACATAGAAATATATGAAAGCTTCTTTATGCCATCATAAACTTTAATGTAAGTCAGACATTTGTTTAATCTATAAGATTATATTTTAAAATACTTATATTAATCATACTTATTATCTTTAGTCAGATATATGCATGGTCTCCACTCCATTTATTAATGCATTTATCATCTTCATTTTATTTATTTATTTCATAAAAAGGGACAATGTACATTAATGAACAGTTATGAATGTATATGTCCCAAATTAGCCCAAAGGCTAGTTTTCATTGCTAGTCTCTTTGCCGAAAAATAAACAATTCTATAAAATACAATTAAACAAATTATACAAAATGATAAAAAAAAAAAACAGCTTATCAAAATAGATCAAGCAGCATTAATGTTCACATTGTTGATTATGAAGCCATTTCTTAAAATTATAATTAAAAGAGTTAAGAGAGGTATTGAATTCCTCTGATGTGATGCTCTGAGTAGAGTAAAAAAAAAAAACCAACAACAAAAAAAAAAAAAAACCCTGCTTGACAGCATTTTATGTTGTTACTTATTTTTTATCTGTTATGTTAACCATGACAGACTGAGAAATGTATGCGATCAAGACTGAGTTCATCCATGTCTCTCATCTCTTAACAGTATACTTATGGTGCTGGTACAGATTCAGGGTTTCCAAAACAGAAGCTTCTCTGTATCACTGGAGCTGCATATGGCTGTGTCAGTGGAAAAGTGGTATGAGAGAGAGAAAATGTCAAAATTCCTGTTAGCTGTAACTCAGTTTGTTGGAGCCGTGTGTTAGGTAACCACAGAAAGACAAGGGCAGGGACAGAGAAGGCGCGTCTCTATTGCCTCACAGTTTCCACTCCTACTAATGACTTCACCCTGTCTGACTGCTCTAACCACACTCTTAAATCACCCCACCTTTCATTTACAAACTTGTGTTGTGTTCACAAAAACAAATCACACATCAAATGCAAGGCTTGTGCATTTAGTAAAAGTAGAATGCTATTCTGAAATCAGTCAAAGCAATGTATATAGTGCTCTATACATAACACAGCCTTGCTCTGAATAGGAGGAAAAAAAAAAAAAAACACACAACAAAAGTAACTCTACAGAAGATGGTATGGTCTCTGTAAGTTGAACAGCTAGTTCTATCTTTAAGCCCCTAAGAGGCAAGCCAAAGGGTGACAGAGGCAAGCTACAAAAACTTTTACAAGATGAGCACAGTGGGATTGTCGTTGTTTTTGTAAATGGTATTCAGTTTAGAATGATAATTACAATCTACAGCAGCTCCTCAAAGACAGACTTGTGCTGTGACACAACTGACTGAAATCATGGAGGAAGTGCTAGCAGACAAGCAGCAAGTACAGCTACATCTATAGAAAAAGACACCACGGTCACAGAGCCCACTGCAGATATCCATGGATGCAGATTTATATAACGTCTATCTTATTTTGTTTCAGTGGTCACATCCTGTCAGCTAGTGGAAAAAAAAAAAAAAAAAAAAAAAAAAAAATAAGTGTTTATAGCCACACATTCTCAAGAATATGCCTATCTCACTTTCATTGTCACGATCGCTACTGTGAAGGAGCAGGGGCGGATTTAGTGAATTGGAGGCCCCAGGCAAAATATAGGAATGGGGCTCTATACATATTCACACATTTTCTTAGATCAACCTTGAGGTTCCTTTTGTTTTGATGCTTGCTGCTGCACAATGCGGCCCCATAGCTGTGTCCAATGTTTCAAAATTTTTCATGTACATGTTAAATGGCTTTAAATACATATATCAAGAGCATGCTCACAGATGAGAACAAAACAGCGTTGGATGAAGTGGATTAGAGCCCTGCACGTGCCTCAAATATAGGCCTTAGCTTATATATAGAGTTGGATGAACCCCATACTACTGTTTCAGCTATTAAAATAGGTCAGTTTTGTATGTAATGTAAAAGTGATTAAATTTTGTTTGGTTTTTTTATAAAGTCAATTTAGAAAAATGTTTGGAGAAGGTTTTTTTTTTTTTTTTTTTTTAGTTGAGTGGAAGTTGTTTTTTTGTTTTTGTTTGTTTACAGTGGAAACAAATTAACACGTTTTATTTTTTGTTCGTGATGGTTTGAGTTTTTTTTCATTCTAAACTGTATACGGGCTACTTTTATTTGTGTGTACTCACAATATCAACAAAACGTTGTGCTTTTATAAAATAAAGAAATCAAACGCTTTCTGGCGTCTGGGGTTTGACCAGGAGCGCTTCACAGTGATGAACCTAAACTCAGCGAATTGCCTCACAGACACGATAAAAAAAAAAAAAAACAATGTAAAAAAAATATAGAAAGCTTTAAATTACTAGCCTAATTTAAAATGAAATAATTCAAATCAAAAATAGAAACTCTTTTATAATCCGTACATTTCTCTTTAAAGGCACATCCAATAAGGAGATGGCCAGTCATTTTTTCTTTTAATCACCATAATTGATGGATATCTAAGATATAAAAATAAGGAAGAGCCTAAAACAGACCATTTGCATTTATTTTATAATTCCGTACAATAAAAAAAAAAAAAAAAATTATAATGGCATATAGGCTACGTAAAACTTTGTCCTATAATTGTACACCTGGAACAAATGATAAGGACAGGAACAGGAAGGACCAAATATGGGCATAGAAACACATGGGGAGCAAAACACACACCAAACAGGTCTGACAATCATAATATGAACAACAAACTGATAAATTCAATGTAATGAACATCAAAACAAGGAATTAATTCTAAGCACCAGAAAGGCTTTAATCTGACCTTTTTATGAGATTTTAATGAATTATTGTTTTTAACCTTCTAAACCTGAAGCTTTTAATCATATTGTGATATATAAGATAACATTCAGGAAGCCTAGTGTTTATTATTTTGTTCTTTTACTGTGGGAAATACAGTTATCCCACTGAACACTGGTTAACAGGGTCTCTATTGCCCGGCTGTTTCGGATCAGTTCATGTGTATAAGGCCAGTGATAAGGAGAGTGACTGGAAGACTCATAACTGAAATTCACAATTTGTCTGTGATTCTCTCTCACTGAAATGTGTAGTATATCATGAGAAGCAGCATATATTCAATATCAAGGAGAAGTACTACATATTGGTGAAGGCTTGTGACACTGTGTATTTTATTTTAGTGCCAGAACAAGGGCTGTTGAATATGCTGGAAGATATCAATGGAGGCAGATTTCATTTGTTATCTCCACAGGGATCTAGGAACTTGTTTTATTTCATTTGAATGATTTGTGTGCAGTGTGGCTTGTTTTTCTGTGTTGTTCTTGTTCCTCCTGCTGTCTGTTTGACAAAGGAATCCAGAGAATTCCAGTCCAGGGAGAGAGACTGAAGCTTTTCTCTCTCTTTGACAGACACTACCATCTTCTGGTCCCAGTGCCGCTGTTGCCTGTAGTGTTTGAGTAAACAGCTGTGTTCCAGCTAGCTGTTGTATACCTGAGACTTTGTTTCAGCTAAATGTTTGTGTACAGCAGATATTCTACTTTGTTAACATTTTCATTTTCTCACTTTTCTAAATTTATGTGGGAAAACTTGTAGGGAGGTGCATGCCTTTTTTTAGAACCATATTTTCTCCTGTGTTTAATCAGAGAGGGAGTTAGGGAATTGTATATGTATTTTCATTTTTCTTTCTTTCTTTCTGTCTTTCTTTCTTTCCTTTTTTTTAGGTAAGTTATTTCTTAAATATTAACCCTATAGTAGAATGCTCTTTTGTTTGTTGTTTTGACATTTACCTTATGAAATTACCTTAGGCTTACCTTCTGAAGCCTTTGTTCCTTTACATCCCACAGTTTATTTATAGCTGCAGTGAGTAAGTTGTGTTTAAAACCTGCAATTGCAGTTATTTGTGGAATTATTTTCCTTGAATCTAATGTTGCCACCAATGGCGATTAAACGTAACAATCGATTAGCTTATATCAAATCAAACAGTGCAAATTATATTTGGAAAAACTTCCCGCCCACATGTAGAGATCGAATATTCAAGTTGCTTATTCGTTTTCTATCCCTGAACGTAAAAACGAAAAATGAAGACGGATTCTTGATTTTTCATTTTGATTGAACAATTGAAAAACTAAATATATGCCATTTTTTAAATTTCAATTTTAAATTAAAAAACGAATGATCGGAAGATACCCTGATGATAGATAGATAGATAACTTGCTCAAATATATGATTTTGGATACTTTTTATCCAAAAAAAAAAAAAGTTATGGACTGCAACAATAATAAAATATCTTGTTTTATTACAAATCTGGTGTCTCTGAGAGTTTTGTTTGTCTGCCCTGGGACCTGGAGACAGACGGTAGATCTCTCATTCTCTCCCCTTTATTATGGGTTCACTCATCTTCTCCCTGGTTCAAGCCAGACAAAGCCCACCACAATCCTATTTGTGATCGGAGAAACGACAAACAACAAGTGCTACTCTACACTGCTCAAAACTCACGTTTGAATCATCAGTGGCAAATCCTTTACATATGTAAACGTTCTTACAGACTGTGAGTCAGAAGCGCCAGCATTGTAGTCTTCTCTCCCAGGATCAGGAAACAGTCCTCCATAAAATGTGCTGCACATATCTGAATATTTGGGTTGAATTGTTCTGGAACAGTGTTGTAATACATAATAATAATACAACCTAACCACTGATTTCTAGCCTTGTACTCTTTTGGAAGACCGATAAAAATATTTTCACAACGAAACAGCGTCTCCACCACATGTTGCTGGCAGCAACAGCAAGAATCAAAAGTTACACATTCTTTCTTTGCGTGAACATTTGGGCGGCATTATTCAAATCTTCCCATGTCATGACGTAGAGATGTAGGGGCGTGTTTAAACAAAGTGTTTTAGGAGGGCGTGGCAGAGTCTTAACTTTTATAAAGAATATCTCTTTGGGTTTGAGACTTTAGTCTTTGAAACTTTACAGATCTTCTTTATGCACCAAGAGCTTGTCAGGATTTAGACCGTATCATAGTACTGAGACTGCTCTCCTTAGAGTTACAAATGACCTGCTCTTATCATCTGATTGTGGTTGTATCTCTCTATTAGTGCTATTGGATCTTAGCGCTGTGTTCAACACTATTGACCACAACATTCTCTTGAATAGACTAGAACACTTTGTTGGCATTAATGGAAGTGCATTAGCATGGTTTTAATCGTACCTATATGACCGCCATCAATTCGTAGCCAGTGAATGAAGAGGTATCATATCGTTCACAAGTGCAGTATGGAGTACCTCAAGGCTCAGAACTAGGGCCATTACTCTTCACGCTTTACATATTACCCTTGGGAGATATCATCAGGAAACACAGTGTTAGCTTTCACTGTTATGCTGATGATACTCAGCTCTATATTTCTTTGTTTCTTCATAATTTGAAAAACTAACGGAATGCATAGTCGATATAAAAAACTGGATGACGAGTAATTTCTTACTGCTAAATTCTGAAAAAAACAGAGGTGTTAATTATAGGACCTAAAAGCTCTGCATGTAATAACCTAGAATGCTGTCTAAGATTTGATGGCTGCTCTGTCAATTCTTCGTCATCAGTTAGGAACCTAGGTGTGCTATTTGATAGCAACCTTTCCTTAGAAAGCCACGTTTCTAGCATTTGTAAAACTGCATTTTTCCATCTCAAAAATATAACTAAATTACGGCCTATGCTCTCAATGTCAAATGCAGAAATGTTAATCCATGCGTTTATGACCTCAAGGTTAGATTATAGTAATGCTCTATTGGGTGGTTGTTCTGCACGCTTAGTAAACAAACTCCAGTTAGTCCAAAATGCAGCAGCTAGAGTTCTTACTAGAACTAGGAAGTATGATCATATTAGCCCGGTCCTGTCAACACTGCACTGGCTCCCTATCAAACATTGTATAGATTTTAAAATCTTGCTTATTACTTATAAAGCCCTGAATGGTTTAGCACCTCAGTATTTGAACGAGCTCTTGTTACATTATAGTCCTCCTCATCCGCTCCGTTCTCAAAACTCTGGCAATTTGATAATACCTAGAATATCAAAGTCATCTGCGGGCGGCAGATCCTTCTCCTATTTAGTGCCCAAACTCTGGAATAACCTACCTAACATTGTTCGGGAGGCAGACACACTCTTGCAGTTTAAATCTAGATTAAAGACCCATCTCTTTAACCTGGCTTACACATAACATACTAATACACTTCTAATATCCAAATCCGTTAAAGGATTTTTAGGCCGCATTAATTAGGTGAATCGGAACCGGGAACACTTCCCATAACACCCGATGTACTTGCTAAATAGTTAGAAGAATGGCATCTATGCTAATATTAGTCTGTTTCTCTCTTATTCCGAGGTCACCGTAGCCACCAGATCCAGTCTGTATCCAAGTCAGAGGGTCACTGCAGTCACCCGGATCCAGTACGTATCCAGCCCAGATGGTGGATCAGCACCTAGAAAGGACCTCTACAGCCCTGAAAGACAGCGGAGACCAGGACAACTAGAGCCCTTGAGACAGATCCCCTGTAAAGACCTTGTCTCAGACAACCACCGGGACAAGACCACAGGAAACAGATGATTCTTCTGCACAATCTGACTTTGCTGCAGCCTGGAACCTGAACTGCTGGTTTCGTCTGGTCAGAGGAGAACTGCCCCCCCGACTGAGCCTGGTTTCTCCCAAGGTTTTTTTCTCCATTCTGTCACTGATGGAGTTTTGGTTCCTTGCCGCTGTCGCCTCTGGCTTGCTTAGTTGGGGACACTTCATTTACAGTGATATCGTTGACTTGACTGCAAATTATTGCACAGATACTATTTAAACTGAACTGAGATGATGACATCACTGAATTCAATGATGAACTGCTTTAACCGTCATTTTGCATTATTGACACACTGTTTTCCTAATTAATGTTGTTCAGTTGCTTTGACGCAATCTTTTTTGTTTAAAGCGCTATATACATAAAGATGACTGAATGACTGACTGTAACACTCCAAAGAGAAAGGAAAACTTGAAATCACATCATATGACCCCTTTAACTGTTCAGAACAAACAAGTTATTTTAATAATTTCAGCAATTTGTTTGTCTTGTGGATTAAATGTAGATATATTTTATGTAAAATATCTTACTCAGGACAGTACTAAATAAAATAATAACACATTTTCACAGATTCTGCAAGGGTTTTCCATACTTTCGCATGCCACTGTCATTTTGGTGGCAATTCCGGCCTTGCACAATGTTATTTTACATCAATGCCAGACTAGCTTGCTTGTTAAGATTAATGGAGGGCTACTGCCTAAAAGTTGGGCTGGCTTGTCTTTGTGACCACACAGATGCAACAGTCTGATCCAAGTTCTTCATCTCCTTGCTTATTGTCACGTGACAGCCACATAGACCATGTACTGGAAACAGAAATGTGATGTGATGTGTAGCGTCCCATATCACTTGGCCACAACTGGCTTGGGGTTATGAAATGATTATAAGGGTGAATATGATATTTTAGGACCTACTTTTTTCAAGTTTCCATTAGAAAAATGAACTCCCAGACTAGGGAGGCTAACTATAATAATTTATTGGTCCTTAACAGATTCAAAGACACAATAATTGTTTATTATAATTTGTCTTTTGTAGCAATAATTCTATACATGTGAAACCAGAATTTAACTGTAAAACAGTATTCAGATCAAAAATATACTAGTAACTTTTATAATCCGAAATTTAAAAAAAATCATTCCCAAGGATCTTTGGGTTTGGTTTTTTTTTTTTTTTTTAGTTTAGTTTCTAGTTTGCTCAGTATTCCTATACTGCCTAGATAGGGTTAGGGTTAGGGTTAGATTGATAATTAACTAATTTAAAATGTTCATGTTTCAGTTTTCTACCACTAGGTGTCAGAATTACGTTGGCTGTTAAAATGATACTTTCCCTTTAAGCCAGAAACACGAGAGTATGTTTATATTATGTAACCTATATTAAAAAAAAAAAAATACCTAAACAAAAGAGTTATTATTGTACCCAAATCCGGGATACCATTTGCTCTAAATAGTTACTAGTCATTAAAATTAGGTTAAATTAATTATTGCTTTTGGACAAGTAAAATGTACTAAAAAAAAGTACTTATTTTAAACTACTTACTATGAATTAAAACAGGCAGTGCTCATAAAACATGTAATACACAAGTGTCTTTATGCATATTGATCAGCTGACTAATTTGTTTGCAAACGTTTGACATAGCGGGTTAAAAATAGCGCAGACGGAACAAAAGAAGCATCACTTGCAACAGTTAACAGTTATAATTTGGTTACAAGTTAGAGGAAGTTCAAATCAGGAAATGAGAGAGAGAGAGAGAGAGAGAGAGAGAGAGAGAGACTGATCTTGCTGTAGGCGTTATTGGTTTCGATACTTAACGCGAACAGTAGACGTTTATACAGTTTATAAGTAATTCGGAAATCAGACACTTCTTATCGGCGTTTGTTTGGACTTTCTCTAAATTTCCCTCCCACTGCGAAATTCATAGCTCGAAGGGGAAAAGTTGCACACAGTTTGAAAGTGTTGAAGGCACAGCGGAAGTGAGCTCGGAGAAAGGGCGAGGGGAACAGAAGCCGCTCGTCTGTTGAGCTGTAGCTCTGTGTGAAAGCGCTGCTCGAGCCGCCGGAGTCCAGCATGAGTGAAGACAGACCTGAGGTGGAGCTCTTCGTGAAGGTCAGTGTCCCCGCAGGCTGCTGCTGCACGGTCAGACCACTGCTCAGGATTAATGCTGTTTAACCAATCCAAGAACTTCACACAATGTAATAAACGTTGCATTACTAACGTAATGAAATGTTTGTTATGTATTAATTAGCTCAAACATGATAAAATCGCGAGCGTATAATGTAATACCGTTTTTTAAACTGACATGAAATCATCAATAATGTGTTTTGTGAGAAAAAAAAAGTAGAAAACGGTGGTTTTCCTTTCTAAATATAGTTGTAAACTACCTATGAAAATGCGCCAGATTTAAATATTCATGCATTTATTTATTAGTATTATTGTTGTTGATGATAATGTTTGATAAGATTGATATGATGATAAGATTTTATTACTTCAGGTTTATTTGACAGGGTCAATGCACCTCAATAATACTAGTACAGTGTGCCAGAATTTGCATCTCTGGACTGATGGTAAAATTGTTACCCTAAAAATATAAAATAAATAATAATACTTACAAACTCCAAAATACATATGAATGTTATTAGTAATAATATTTTTTTTTCAGAATAAACTTTATACAGTACAGATTGATTGAAAGCAGCTTTACAGCGATTAAACAGAAAAGTAAGATGCTGGGCCGCCACGTTCTTCCACCATATATTCCTGTGTTTGGTGTTTGATGATGGTAGTGAGGAGCCTCATTCCTCATTCCAAAATCCTGGGTTGAGATCTGCTCAACTGCAAAGATCATTTTTATATTAAAGCATTCAGTGACTCCTCATACCCCAGGATTCTGGAAGAGACCACTCCTATCAGGACAGAAATATCTCATCAAGTGATATACGCATGTATAAAGAGTACATATGCAGTATAAAGAGTCAGAGTGTAGCACAACGTCACAATTTATACAAACAATAATAAATCCACAAACAGAGAGAGAGGATGCATCTACGGTACACATCTCGTATCGTCTCGTGTGGGCCTAAGCTGTTTCCACCACGGGAAGATGGTGAAACCAAACAGTTTGTGAAGAGCTTGCGTAAGGTTTAAAAATTCAACTACACATTACTTGTTTGTTTTAATCCAGTGCATAAAACGTCAAATCTGTTTTGGGGCCATAGCAAAATAAAACCACAAAATTTGTGCAATTTTTATGAAACTCTTTGACTTCCCAATATAGCCTAATGTGCTAATCATTTTTTGTTAAGAGAAGATTATTAAATTTTAGTAGACATTGTACCACATATACTATATGTTGATATGTGTTTATAATGTAAAACAAAAAGTGTTTTACAAAATAATCTATTAAATCTCATTATTCAGTTGACAAGCAGTTTTTTATGTAGCATTTATAAATAAAATGTGGAGGTTGTCCTGCAGTTTACAATGTTTGATCTCCTCTATAGTGCTTTAAAATACAATATTTTGAGGAGCACAGCCAACAGTGCAGCTCGTGTGGTTTACCTGAACAGCTCCTCCATTACACTCGCCCATCCAGGTCATGGCTAGTGGTCATTCAGTATATATCGGCCCATATATCTGTCATTTGAACTGTTTGGTCAATAAGCGTCAGACTTGTATTTTAGCAGTGCTGAGAATATCAGCGCCTGAGTGCAGTTCCATTCTCGGTCTCCATTAGTTCACTGTATATTTATTTAGCAGTTCTGTCTAAGAAATCTGATGGGAAAAAAACTGGGTGCTAGAAAGCCCCCTAAATAATAATAATAATAATAAAAGAACATGAACTTTATACAAAATCAGAAAAATGTTCACATCTTCATCCTTTTCAAAAGTTTACACCCCCTGCTCTTAATGCATTAATGTTTGCATATTTTGTGCCAGTTGCGTTCGAGTCCCTCAGCTGTCCTCAGTGTGTATAGACAGATCTCAAAATCCTACAGTCACAGCTGGAAAGGGTTGGAATAAACAGAAGTTGCTGGAAAACCAAAGTATGTACTGAAGGATTTTCCTGAGGAACAGCGAGCCGCTGAACTGCTCGAGACAAACAAGAAACTCTCACAAAACTTGGATCATCCAGATAATGACAAACACTGTAAAGAAACAAGCATATGTAAACTTTTTAACAGGGTGAACAATCCCTCTGATTTTGTTCAAATTATTAACATTTTGCAAGGCATGTATGAAATTCATACTTCAGTGTCTGGGTAATTTACCCTTGCTCATGAAGGATTCAGATTTTTTTATATACTTTATATATAACTGCCTCGGCTATTTAACCACGAGTGTTTCCCATGTAATGTGTTTTAAATGACCTTGTTACTCTCTTAATGCTCGACGGCACTCATTATTCACACTGCAAACTCTCATTCACATTTTGGGTACAATAGGATTTCTTGCTGTGAGAAAAAAAGGCTGCACAGTCTTTGAGAAAGCTGCAGTGATCCTCTGTATGTGTGTGTAGGCAGGAAGTGATGGTCAGAGCATTGGGAACTGCCCGTTCTCTCAGCGGCTCTTCATGGTCCTGTGGCTGAAGGGCGTGACCTTTAATGTAACCACCGTGGACATGAAGAGGTGGGTGTTTCTGTGCATTCATAAATCTAATGCAGTTGCATTCATGTAAGTGAAATCTAGAATATTACTGTTTCAGACCAGTAGCATGCTATGTTGTGTTGACACTGTATTCCAAAGATAAAAACTGGTGGTCCAATCAAAAAAAAACCACACTGGAAAATGGAAGGTCAAGTTAAGCACACTACATTGTGGGAGCAGTGCACAGTATGCATGAAGCATTTTGCAAAAGTAACATCTGTAAAACAAGTGGTGTGCTATTCCTCTTTCTCTGTGTTGTGAGTAGGAAGCCAGACATTCTTAAAGATCTGGCTCCTGGGGCTCAGCCTCCTTTCCTGCTGTACGGCACAGAGGTGAAGACGGACACCAACAAGATAGAAGAGTTCCTGGAGGAGAGCCTCTGCCCTCCTAAGTAACTCTCTTCATCAACACATGCTTTATTTGCCATTGTTTGTGTTTTCACAGCTGTTATGTTTACCATATCCATCTGTCCTCCTCCTCCTCCTCATCCCTCTATCCACCACAGATACCCACGGCTGGCAGCTCGCAATCCTGAGTCTAACACCGCAGGTCTGGATGTGTTCTCAAAGTTCTCCGCCTACATTAAGAATTCCAACCCGCAGATGAACGACAGTGAGTGCTGCTAACTGTTTTCATTCTTTTAGATTTGTTAAAAAAAATTGTTAAGTGGCCTGAGGTCTTGAGAGCACATGTACTGCAACAGGTCTGAAAAGCTCGGTGCCCTTGATGCATCCTAAATCCACTAAATCCACACACATTTGTGTTTCATAGGTACTGCAGATACTGCAGCAGTCTCCTTTTTAAATACATAATTCAATATATAATACCAATATTCAATCTACTCAGTTTTACTGCAACGATGCAGTCCTTAAAAGATTTCAAATGTGTGTTTATTTCATTCAGCTAAGACGTGACAACATGACATGTCGATATTGTGTTGGTCACTTATCTCAAAGTGATGTGAATTCACAGCTCAGTTCACAACATACTGGAAAAAGTTTTGGTCTCCTGAATTCACATGAATATAAATGGAGGTCAATGGAACAAAATGTGTATTGTGAGTGGCCTTGAATGTGAGACAACAGAGAGAAACTGTTTGACTGGTGATTGAGTTTTGTAATTGATTGATTGTGTTGCAGCATGTCTGCTGTTTTTTCCACATTGGTCTGAACAGATGAATCTCATGTGAATATCAGATCCATGTTGGTGTGAACAGGCCACTGTCATAGAAAGTGATGGTTTTACAGGCTTTTAAAAATAGGACAAGCCCCTCCTCGAACAGGAAATACATCATCACAGGAAAAGGAAATTGCGCCTGTCAGGTCATGTTGTGGCTTCTAGATTAAGTGAAGCTGTGCGAACCGTTTGCTCGTGCAGATCTGGAGAAGGGTTTGCTGAAGGCCCTGAAGAAGCTGGATGACTACCTGAGCTCTCCTCTGCCAGACGAGATCGACGAGAACAGTGATGACGATGTCACTTCCTCCTCCCGCCCCTTCCTGGATGGTCAGGAGCTCACTCTGGCCGACTGCAACCTGCTGCCCAAGCTCCACATCGTCAAAGTGAGTCAGACAGAACGACGCGTAAGCAAACGAGCTGATGAATGCAGTGCTCAGCTTCTCTTTTCCTCGCTCTCAGGTGGTGTGTCTGAAGTTTCGAGGTTTCTCCATCCCTCGCTCGCTGACGTCTCTGTGGCGATACCTGGACGCGGCGTATGCCCGAGAGGAGTTCTCCTCCACCTGTCCCAGCGATGAGGAGATACACGTGGCCTACTCCTCCGTCGTGAAGGCACTCAAATAGAAAGAAGAAGGAAACACACACACACACACACACACTCATGTGCGTTATTACCAGTTCTCTTTCCAGATTGTCCTAGTGTTTCAATTGTATGTTCCTGAGGTTGTTTGTACTGGCTGAGGTCTTACTTTTCAACTAAACCTGGTCTAAATCATGCTGCCTTCACATGCTCTCGGAATTATCGCAAATACGAGTTTTCTAGAAAAAAAGTGTGCATGTATGCCATTTGATGTCATGTTTACCATTTATTTTAATACCCAAATTTTCCACAATGGACAGGCCTCAAACTTTAAACATGGCGGATGGGAGAAGGATTTCTGCTGTGTATGCTTTATTAGCAGTTTTTCCCGCAACAGCTTCATTGCCTTGACTTGTCATTAAAGTAGTAGCTTATTTGAATATGAATAATCCTTTCAAGCATATTGAACGTTTTATACATAGTGAAAATATCATGCGTTTCACCAATATTACAAAATAGAATAGAATATCTAGACTAGATAGTGCGGTAAAACTATACACCTTAACTTTAAGGTCTACATTATGCCTTTGTTGTGAACGTGATTATAAACAGTGGCATCCTCAATTCTTTCCGACAAACAAAGCACCTGAACACAAGCTCGTAATCACGACTTAAGAAGTGGGAATGATCAAATTTCCATCAGCACGTGAAGGCAGCATTAGAGTTCATATTCCTTTAAAGCAGCTGAACTGCAAGGTCAAGGTCATTTCTGCCGTTATTCACATCGGCAGCCATACATTACAAAATATCATCAAATGTTTCAATTTACAGGCAGCAATAGTGGCTGTTTTTCACTGCTTTATGGACGAGTGCATTGCTAGCAGTTACAAACAGGATGTTGTTGCCTCATTCCTCCCATTACTGTCCCTCCCTCTCACTGTGTCAGAGTCTGTAATGACAGCTTTTTGCTCATGGCTGCTTTGGTCACGTACATTTCATAAACTTTTTTTTTTTTTTAAGCTGCTCTTTACATTCCATTGACTGATATGTTACAAAATCATGAAGGTATCATAAAAGTACCCCAAAAGAATCATGTGTAAAGGTTCATACTTTATGTGAGAAGTAAAAACTAAAAATCCTTTCAATCTGTTACTGGCCCCAATCGACAGTCTCATCTCGTAGCTATATGATATGATGTATGTGCAAATTTGAGTCACTAGAATATTCTTCCGTCTCTAATTATGACTGTCAACGTCCACATTGAAAACACTCTTATTTATTGTCTGGGGAGAGTTATGAAAAACATGCACATTTGTTGTCTTCTGAAAAAGAGGAAACCAGTGACAGCAACAACTGCTAAGATGACCTTACCAAAATATTTTATATACAGTATCATGCTTTATCCCCAGTCCTCTCCCCGTGCATTTCTGGTTTCATTTCCTCTTAACCACTCAGTGGTCATTTCCAAATCTTACTCTGCACTCAAATGGACAACACAACATCAGTGCAAATATTGATTAATGAGGATTTTATTGATTAGAGGGATGTTACAACAAAGTCAGTTTCTTCCTGCATTTTTAACATTGTTATTCAGCAATACAGTTTATAATAAAGTTAAAATAAAATTCAAATGAAATGCTGAGTACATTTTTTCTTGATCCTTTATGTTTACATAGTTCAGGTTTAATATAATATTTATTGTTAAATTAAATTAATTAAAAGAGTAAAAAAAAAAAGGAACAGAAAATAATGTGTTGTGCTCTACAGGAATGGAACAGCCTCTGGAACAGCCTGTTCATATGAAAAATATGCATTAATATTTCTAGAATTAGTAAAAATGACAAAAACGTTACTGTCATTAGTATTTACAGCAAAAATAAAGCAAACTAGCTGTTAGATTTAGCAGTTGTGTGGGTTTAACCATTTATATTTAGAAGAAGAGTTTCAGTATTTTGAGCACACATGACTCATTCTCAATGCACTCTGTGTGTGTGTGTGTGTGTGTGTGGTTGCAGGCACTTCCCTTCAAGCATAGCATTTGCAAGAAAGTGCGTAGATGGACTTACAGTTTCAGTCTTGTTTGCATGGCAAATTTGAGCGGATGCATTGGTTTTAAACAGACGGTGTTGGTATGTCGTGGTGTTTCTGAATCTCTGACTTTGCTGATGGTGTTGTAGCACCTCGTGTGAGAGTAAGAGCTGCTCATCCCAGCTGGAGCAGGAGGACCAGACTGCAGAGGCTCAGCACTGCTCCTGTCCAGTGGGGGGAGCTGATGGGCGCAGCAGTGTTGCAGAGATCCGTGTCACAGCACTCATTGGTGTAGTTGAACTTTATTCCTGCCGCGTGTTTCTCTCCGTGCTGGTCACACTGTGATGGCAGGGCACAGCTTCGCTCGTACAGGACAATGGACACTGACCCTGGACACACACAAACATCACATCTCAATGCTGATGCAGGGCATCCCAATCAAGGGGATAAGATCACAGTGTGCTATTCACTACAGTTTCAGCACCTGATAGTATTTAACATGGCTGATGATCTGGTTTTGCACCAATAAAATATATATTAAATAAAAGTTACCAAAAAACAAAAAAAAACTGCAAGAGGTCATGCAAAAATATTTCAGCAAACATGAAGCTCAATGCCACATGTAAGTGAGAACTACTCGTGGTGTGAATTTACAAATGCTTTTTGGGTGACTTCACAAACCTTCTGTGCCTATTCAGACCGTATAAGATTGTTGTGATTATACTATAGCCAGAGCAGAACAAAATTCTTTCCACCATCACAAATTGACTTTTAGTATAATTTTCTTCATAAATGCAGTTGAGATCAATTTTTATTACAATACTTAAGACCTAATTTCAGATCTAGTTTGCATGTTTGTTTTGATACTGAAACTAACAATGTTTTCAATGTCACTTGCCTGTTAAATGTCATACAGATAATATTTTTTAAAACGAATCTACTTTGTCCCCTGAGCATCATGTAAGCATCTGTGAATTTTGGTAAGAAAAGTGTGTAAACAGATATGGTGTCCAGAAGTTCCAGGATTACAGGTCTTTTGCCAGTCCATTGGGAAACAAAGTTTCCAGGCTGTTACAACGTGTGCTGTGTGTGAGCTTTGTGACACTGAATCTCAAAAAGACATTCAGGTGTTGCATTTGAGGCAGTTATTATCAAGTAAACAAGCCACATTACAGTCAACAGCACATGGAAAAAAACTGCTGTATCATTTTTTGAACAAGCTACAACATGCTGCATGCTGAGCTATTACTGTGCCTTCAACAGCCACTGGCTGTCCTGCCACACACGCCTGATGAGAAATAAATCACCTGTCGCATATCATTTTACATATTTTTCAAATCATCTATTTCATTGGCAATAAAGTGACAAGATGTACCCAACTTTGTTGATAGTAAACACCCTTCTTGCAAAACTAAACGTGTTACACAGTGTTAAATCAGGTTCTGCAGAATCAGGTCCAGACGGGTTTTTTATGGTTACTCACGAGGGCAGAACTCGCTTTAAAAACATCCAAGTCCTCTAATTCATACTCAGAACACACCTTCACTACAAATTTCCCACACCTTACATCACACACACACAACATGTAAGTATCTTGTGTGTGCGTGATGGTGTGGGAAAGTAAATCAAATCAGGATCACACATTCCCACAGACTGCTGATTAATATTCAGCTGACTCATTCTTTTGCTCCATTTGTTAATCAATCAGTACAATAGTGCAGTGACTGTCTGCGCAGTGTTCGGTTCAGTTGACCTTTAACTCCTACAGCTGTGCTGGCAAGACATCGCTGGCCCACGGGACATTCCTGGGGGAACTTCAGACAGTCCAGAGGAGAGATGGCTGGAAACATGCATGTGTAGCATGTCAAGGACATCACTGCAAGAGAGGGAGGATAGTCAGTGAATGTTTCAGAATCAGCATCTGAGAGATAAAATGCTTAGACTAGTCTTACATGTTAGTCCTCTAATGTTTATTTTTTCTTTAAGGGTCATGAACTGTATCTGTTTTTATTTTGTACTGTTCTCTGAAGTCCACTTATAATGTTATCAAGTTTTTACATAAAATAAAACATCATAATTTAGAAGTAATAGTCTATTTTCTGTCCTGTTTTAACCCCTCATCAGAATGCTCTGTTTGAATAGATGTGGAGGATTGTAGACTCTGAAGTAAATGCCACTGCTGTGATTGGCTAATAGTTATGATTGACAGCCTACATCCTTCACAGTTGGAGGCTGCTGTGATTAAGGTAAAAAAATTTAAAAAAATAAATAAATAAACACATCATATTTTAGTTTCAAACTTTCTAAAAAATTTAATTGTCGAATTGTGACTTGTCTGTAATCGAATCTGCGGTAAAATGAAGTAAACAAAGGACCGAGTTCTTACTGACGTGGTCTGGATCTTCATTAAAAATAAAACTCGTTCACTGTTTCCTAACACTGGGATCGGAAGGGAAGCAAAGACTGTTTTTTTCCACAGCTTGGCACTGCACAGCATCTTGTTGTCTTCCGAGCATCTTTATCCTTTGGTTTCTGAGTAGACTTGCATTCGCCTCTCGTTATTTCACTACATGCGCGAATCAGTGGGCGGGGCTAAACAAGCAGTTAATGTAGAATCGATGGGCGGGACAAAACAGTCAGTGCTGTAGAATAGAGGTGGGCGGGTTAGACAGGCAGTGCTGTAGAATCGTTGGGTGGGACTAAACAGTGCTGTAGAATCGGTGGGTGGGGCTAAACAGGCAGTGCTGTAGAATCGGTGGGTGGGACTAAACAGTGCTGTAGAATCGGTGGACGGGGCTAAACAGGCAGTGCTGTAGAATCGGTGGGTGGGACTAAACAGTGCTGTAGAATCGGTGGGCGGGCTAAACAGGCAGTGCTGTAGAATCGGTGGGTGGGACTAAACAGTGCTGTAGAATCGGTGGACGGGGCTAAACAGGCAGTGCTGTAGAATCGGTGGGCGGGGCTAAACAGGCAGTGCTGTAGAATCGGTGGGTGGGACTAAACAGTGCTGTAGAATCGGTGGGCGGGCTAAACAGGCAGTGCTGTAGAATCGGTGGGCGGGGCTAAATAGGCAGTGTTGTAGAATAGGTGGGCGGGGCTAAATAGGCAGTGCTGTAGAATCGGTGGGTGGGACTAAACAGTGCTGTAGAATCGGTGGGCGGGCTAAACAGGCAGTGCTGTAGAATCGGTGGACGGGGCTAAACAGGCAGTGCTGTAGAATCGGTGGGTGGGACTAAACAGTGCTGTATAATCGGTGGGCGGGCTAAACAGGCAGTGCTGTAGAATCGGTGGGTGGGACTAAACAGTGCTGTAGAATAGGTGGACGGGCTAAACAGGCAGTGCTGTAGAATCAGTGGGCGGACTAAACAGGCAGTGCTGTAGAATCGGTGGGTGGGACTAAACAGTCCTGTAGAATCGGTGGGCGGGGCTAAAAAGGCAGTGCTTTAGAATCGGTGAGTGGGACTAAACAGTGCTGTATAATCGGTGGGCGGGCTAAACAGGCAGTGCTGTAGAATCGGTGGGTGGGACTAAACAGTGCTGTAGAATCGGTGGGTGGGGCTAAACAGGCAGTGCTGTAGAATCAGTGGGTGGGGCAAAACAGGCAGTGCTGTAGAATCGCTGGGTGGGGCTAAACAGGCAGTGCTATAGAATCGGTGGGTGGGACTAAACAGTGCTGTAGAATCGGTGGGCGGGGCTAAACAGGCAGGTGCTATAGAATCGGTGGGTGGGACTAAACAGTGCTGTAGAATCGGTGGGCGGGGGCTAAACAGGCAGTGTTGTACATAGAATCGGTGGGCGGGGCTAAACAGGCAGTGCTGTAGAATCGCTGGGTGGGGCTAAACAGGCAGTGCTATAGAATCGGTGGGTGGGACTAAACAGTGCTGTAGAATCTGTGGGTGGGGATAAACAGGCAGTGTTGTAGAATCGGTGGGCGGGGCTAAACAGGTAGAGTTGTACATAAATCGGGCTAAACAGGCAGTGCTGTAGAATCGGTGGGTGGGACTAAACAGTGCTGTAGAATCGGTGGGCGGGGCTAAACAGGCAGTACTGTAGAATCGGTGGGTGGGGCAAAACAGGCAGTGCTGTAGAATCGCTGGGTGGGGCTATACAGGCAGTGCTATAGAATCGGTGGGTGGGACTAAACAGTGCTGTAGAATCGGTGGGCGGGGCTAAACAGGCAGTGCTATAGAATCGGTGGGTGGGACT
Organism: Cyprinus carpio; assembly: GCF_018340385.1. Taxonomy (NCBI): domain Eukaryota; kingdom Metazoa; phylum Chordata; class Actinopteri; order Cypriniformes; family Cyprinidae; genus Cyprinus; species Cyprinus carpio. The sequence goes on from NC_056615.1 coordinate 1,128,774, forward strand.
AAACAGTGCTGTAGAATCGGTGGGCGGGGGGGGCTAAACAGGCAGTGCTATAGAATCGGTGGGTGGGACTAAACAGTGCTGTAGAATCGGTGGGCGGGGCTAAACAGGCAGTGTTGTACATAGAATCGGTGGGCGGGGCTAAACAGGCAGTGCTATAGAATCGGTGGGTGGGACTAAACAGTGCTGTAGAATCGGTGGGCGGGGCTAAACAGGCAGTGTTGTACATAGAATCGGTGGGCGGGGCTAAACAGGCAGTGCTATAGAATCGGTGGGTGGGACTAAACAGTGCTGTAGAATCGGTGGGCGGGGCTAAACAGGCAGTGTTGTACATAGAATCGGTGGGCGGGGCTAAACAGGCAGTGCTGTAGAATCGGAGGGTGGGACTAAACGGTGCTGTAGAATCGGTGGGTGGGGCTAAACAGGCAGTGTTGTAGAATCGGTGGGCGGGGCTAAACAGGCAGTGCTGTACATAAATCGGGCTAAACGCAGTGCTGCAGAATTGGAGGGTGGGACTAAACAGTGCTGTAAAATCGGTGGGCGGGGTTAAACAGGCAGTGTTGTAGAATCGGTGGGCGGGGCTAAACAGGTAGTGTTGTAGAATCAGTCTGTGGGACTAAACAGCAGCGATGTAGAAGCAGGCATTGATCTTCTTCTGTGAAGGTGGTGCATATCCACACTATTGCATCATAGAACAGAACTAGGGCTGTCCTTAGCTGATGCGAGGCCCGGTGCAAGGTAGGGACTGGGGCCTCCTCGGTCTATTCGCCGGGGGGCCACTTTAAGCATGGAGCCCAGTGCGACCACACCAGTTGCAAAAAACGACGGCCCTAAGTAAAACATACCACAACCTGTCATTTTGACAGAGTGGTTTCAATATAAGCTGTCTAGTGTGGATAAGTTTAATGGAGAAGTCGTGGCCTAATGATTAGAGAGTCTGACTCGTAACCCAAAATGTTGTGGGTTCGAGTCTCATACCGTCAGGGATTGTAGGTCGGGGGAGTGTATGTACAGCGCTCTCTACCACCTTCAATACCATGACTGAGGTGCCCTTGAGCAAGGCACCAAACCCCCAACTGCTCCCCGGGTGCCGCAGCAAAAAAAAAAAAAAGGATTGGCTTTGCTTTGGTTGTGTTTTGTGTTAGTGTGTTTTTTGTGTGCTGTGTGTGTGCACTTTGGATGGGTTAAATGCAGAGCAACAATTCCGAGTATGGGTCACCATACTTGGCCACGTCACGTCATGTCATGTCACTAACTACAGACTAACTTCTGAAACTTAAACGATGGTTTAATAGTACCTCTTATATTTCAAAAGATCAAGGGAATTTTGTTTTCAAAGGGTCAATTTACGTTGGTTACCTAAAAACTTACACTGGTCTAATCTGAATAGAGTAGAATAAATATCTGAATAGAATAAGACTCACTTCCCCTTGGAGAACTGTTAGTTGGTCAGACTACTTTTTAAGACAATCTTAACATAGAGACTAAGGACCGGGTTTACTAAAAAACAAAAAGAGCACAGTCTCATAAAAGCACGGACGGGAGTGGAAAGTTCTGCGGGTTATTTACTGAGAACACAGATATAATTTCCATAATGACCAATGCAAAACCAAGAGCATTTGCGTAAAATTTGCATAAGTATATGTTTAAATAATGTCTTCCTCTGGCATTCCAAATAAATTCATTCTCTCCCTTCTATCGTGCTCTCTGTCCTCTGTGGTGCCTCCTCCTGGCATCAACAATCACAGCCATGTCAAGCGCAAAATGGGTTCACGCAAGTTTTTGGGTAGTGAATAGCGGAGCAAATAACAGTGAATGGACTTCTGCAAACTATGGTAAATCAGGTTGTTTTCTTGTAAATACTCTCCTGAATGGGGCACTTCTACAAATGCATATGCAATAAGGTCAGCCACACAGATGTCTACACGGCCTTTGCATCGCTAATTTTTCACTGCACGTCTTTAGTATCCTGACAGTAGTTTTTTTAACGCCAAAAGAGTGTTTGCACTGGCACAAACTGTTAGAAAATCTGGCTCTAAATTTATGCAACTGGCCCCTGGTCCCGTTCACCCTTCCTCACCCATGCATTTGTGTCTACACCTCTTTAAGTTAAAATCAAAGGTTTCTCCTGACACAGAGTTGAGAGCCAAAGTAGAGGAGACCTGGAGTCACAATCAGTTTAAAAAGTCCTAATTCTTCTAGAGGACACTAGATCTGAACAGCCACATGCAATCAAGGTATTGAAATCTTTAGCAGTTGTTATGGGATAGAGTTGTGCATGATTCATTCTAAACATGTGAACTAAGAAGATACTGGTGAAGCCAGGAATATATCCAAATCTTAGTCTGTACTCTCTTTCATTAGGCCTTGGATGGCAAAAACTCTAAGTGATGCTTTTTATAATTAGAAAACAGCTCCAGCTTAAAGCAACCTACATTCAGCACTGCACCAACCGAGCACATCGTCTTCAGTGAGGCGACATAAAAATAATAAGAATCTCAAGTTTCAATGGGTGAATGAATAATAATCTCCATGTTTAGATGCATCCTACCTGCTAAAGGCAGACAGCCGATGAGGATGAGGAGGGATCCTTTAGATTTCATCATGATGGTGAGTCTCCCTCTGATCACCTAAAAGCTGGGAGAGTCAACCTTTCCTATTCTTCCAGATCAAATTAAGCAGATTCCCTTTCCTAATTCCAGGCATGTAATATTGAGTATAACGGAGTCAGAATCTAAATGGACGCCACTATGAAACTCCCACAGCTCTTGGTTTGCTGTTGTGTAGTGCACAATAGGATTGTGTGGGCTTTGACTGGCTTGGACTCCACCGTGGCAGTTTAATTTGATTTAGTGGTCACTTAAGAACTGAACTGGAGTCAGGGCGTCAATTTAAGGCCAATTCACACTGAACTGACATCCAACAATTCCCATCAAACACAGATTGAACATGAACAAGCAACGAAAACAAATGCTAATCAGACAAAGCCTAGCGGACATCTGTGTCTGACAGTGCAGTGTGAATTGGCCGTTAGAAAACACAGAACATCTGACATCTTTTTTTTATAATTGTTATAATCAGGTGCCATCACTACTATAGCTTAAGAAGGAGTGTATGTGTGTGTGTATGTGAGCACAACAGCGAACAAATGGACAGCCTGTTTGTTCCAAATTACAGGCATGCAGAGCAGCAGGGAAATCAAATTACAGCAACCTTGTGACACAAGTGTGACACACAGTCACGATAAACGGTTTACTAGTGATTATGCCAAAGGCACACCCAAACACACACCACTGCAAAGATATTTCAGAGACGCCTCTACTGGACTGACACTGCTCACTCCCAACAAATACATGTGGAGCCAAAGAGGACATGACTGTGTGGCTTACGTGAGGCTGTTTGCTGGTTTTGCTTGAGAAACGAGGGATGGACAGATGGTCTGTTCTTTAATCCTGTCTATCCTCTGCTAGTCTCTGTCTCGATCTGTTGCTCCATTCCCCTGGAGTCATGGCTGTGTCATTTTGAGCTGTCTGTGTATCAGTGGCCTCATGCCTATGGCCGAATCACTGCCACGCTGCTATAAAGTTATCACGTGTCACTGTTCCTTCAGATCCTAAAAACAACCAAGAAAAGGTGCTATTATACACACTGCTGTACTACTACTGACAAATCACAATCTTAACCTTAAAGGGCTAGTTCAGCCAAAAATGAACATTTTGTCATTAATGACTCACCCTCATGTCGTTCCAAACCCGTAAGACCTCCGTTCATCTTCGGAACACAGTTTAAGATATTTTAGATTTAGTCCGAGAGCTTTCTGTCCCTCCATTGAGAATGTGTGTACGGTATACTGTCCACGTCCAGAAAGGTAATAAAACACATCATCAAAGTAGTCCATGTGACATCAGAGGGTCCGTTAGAATTTATTGAAGCAACGAAAATACATTTTGGTCCAAAAATAACAAAAATTACGACTTTATTAAGCATTGTCTTCTCTTCCGGGTCTGTTGTGAACGCGGCTGCTGTGAATGTTGACGTACGACGCTGCTGACGTGTTCTCTGGTGCGCCCAATAACAAAGAAAACACGTCAGCAGCGTCATACGTCAGCGGCGTCACTACAGTTTTGTGAACGCGCTCACAACAGACCCGGAAGAGAAGAAAATGCTTAATAAAGTCGTAATTTTTGTTATTTTTGGACCAAAATGTATTTTTAATGCTTCAGTAAATTCTAACGGACCCTCTGATGTCACATGGACTACTTTGAAGATGTTTTTATTACCTTTCTGGACGTGGACAGTATACCGTACATACATTTTCAATGGAGGAACAGAAAGATCTCGGACTAAATCTAAAATATCTTATACTGTGTTCCGAAGATGAACGGAGGTCTTACGGGTTTGGAACGACATGAGGGTGAGTCATTAATGACATAATTTTCATTTTTGGCTGAACTAACCCTTTAAATCACAGGCAGTGATTCATTTTTAAAGAATCTCCAAAGTGCTGGTGTCCAGAACACTGGAGGTAAAACAATGTTTTTAATGATCAGCAGAAAATAGTGCTCATGAACAGCTGTTGAGATAGCATTATTTGATACCTCACAACTTAACAAGCAGATTCAGACCCACAGCATGGCTTGCTCGTATATTGCTTTAGCAATCCAATAAACAAGAAGTTAGTGATGGGAGAAACAAAACCTGGCAAAGTGTTTCAGTGAAACACCACAAGCTTGTCAGAACAGCTTAAACATGCACAGAAAATGATTTACAAACCGAATACAAATGCTTTATTGAAAGTGATTCACGAGTTTGCCTCAAGCTCATTAAAGCAGGGTGGATTCTGATTAGCTGTCAATGTTTTTTTATCATTCATTAACTGGGGGGAAAAAATTGTTTTAAAAGTGAATCCAATGATATTGTTCCTCTGTGCCATTATCATTAGAGTTGTGGTGTTGATTTAGCTGTTCTTTTAAATTTAGAACATTTTTTTAAACTATATCTTTAAGGTTTTAGTTATTGTCATCGTCCGCGGTGTAAATGGACCTTAAGTCACTAGATGCCACCTTCTGGCACAATGATGTAACCTGCAGAATCTCCAAAATCATCATCAGCCTGTCTAAAATGTGCAAACATACACTGCAAAAAATACTTTTCAAGCTTAGATTTTTTGTCTTGTTTCCAGCCAAAATATCTGAAATTTCTTAAATCAAGAAGGATTATTGATTTGTTTTCAGAAAAAACAGGGCAAAATTAAGTGCTAGAAACAAGCAAAATAATCTGCCAATGGGGTAAGCAAAATAATCTTGTTTTCTGTTTGAAAAGCATTTTTTGCAGTGTTAAACAAGTGGAGTGATGCAAACAGTAAATTGTTGCAGTCCCGTTGCTACTGGACCGTATCAGCACCAGTGCTAACATGTATAATGCAGCTTTTTCAATGACTGACTTTCATTAAAGGTCCTATAAAATTGCCTTAATGGGTGCAGTTTTATTTACTGCAGGGTTTTTCAGATCTTCCCATCACTGCATTCCAAGTTCTGATCATTTAGCTGGGTTAACAATGGGAGACACACCAAATGAGCAGTACTGGAGAGGCTCTGAGTTTAAAAAACACTGTTTAACTGCATTTTCTTCTGAAATAGGGTGAGACAGTGAAGGGCTAAGGATTAATTAAACTATAGGATTTGGTTTAGGTTGCTGTTTGTGGGAGTGATATTCATTTGTGAGAGCTTTTTATTGTACAAATGTGGACACACCCACAAGTGCATGAGTGAGCATGAGAGAGCATTTTTATTCAGATTTTCAGGGAGAGTAAAGGTGATGATACACAGAGAAATGTTGGTGTGTTTCATCACCTTAAGACTGAAAATTTGAAGGAATGTTAGGGTGTTTTTATTCAGATTTTTGTTGGTGTTTTTGGTCACCTACGGGAACTAAAAGCCACACCTTAAGACTGAACATTTCATGTGGTCTATAAACTTTTACCAGTTCTTAAAAACCACCCATTCCATGTATGAGGACTGATGAAGCACAAGTAATGCATCTAATGCACAATGAGTGAGAATGTATTTAGGACCCTCAGAGTTTCCCATCAATTATCTAGACTGTGGCGACCTGTATAATTTGTCCTGTCACAGATTCATAATGAACCAAACTTGTTTTTGATCTCTAAAATTGTGTTTTGCGACATTGTTTTGGCAAAGCAACTTTTAGTCAAAATCATACTAAAATAAATGTTAAAAAAGAAAACTGAAATCACAAGCTTAGTACCAAAAGAGGGTAATAGTGCTACATTTATTCTGTTACATTCGTCTTAATCACTTTTTTGGAAACCATGTAGACCTAATTTTTAGAGTTAAATTTTACTCTTCTTATGACAAAAATGTACTGTAACTTTGTAACACTGGCTGATGTAATTCTTGTTACTTAATTTTAATGCACTAAATGTTAATAAATGCATAGTTTTCGCCAGGGCATTGTTAGACTTTTTACTGGGGCATGAGCGATGCTCCATTCGTTTTAACTTCTGTTCATCTGATAAGTGCTTTATACTGACTTCACCATCATCATCTTGCTTGCTGTGATATCAGATCCAAAGTACTTGTTTCCTTCAATAGCCTACTTTTTATTAAGTAGTATAGTATGAATCTAATTAATTTTCCCTTCGTGGCAGTTTTTGCAGCATGTAATGACTGCACTATCATAAAAGCATCTGCTAAATGTCTAAATGTAAATGTAAATAAGACACAGATGTACAATAAAGGAGGCAATACCTCCTCAGTCAACTGGACAACAAAATAATCCATAGCACAGAAGAATAAAACAATGCAAATATTCCAAAATATGACATTAAAATGTGTATAATGCGCTTGCTTTTCTAAAGCAGAGGTTAAAATGACAGAACAAATAAGTACAAAAATAGTACAAAGGCAGGAGAAAGGTAATGTATTTTTTTTGTACTTATTGGTCCTGTTATTTTTCTGATGGCGATCGACAGGTTGGTGACCACTGCCCTGAAGCATGTGCTGGGTTTGGTGGGGGTAATAGAGAATGAATGGGGGAAAGTCATGTAAGAGGAGGAAATACCTCCATTGTGTTATGACTGGGTATGATTAGATATGATTGGTTCATGTGATAAATCCCTCGTTCTTGAACAGTTTGAATGAACAAAATTATGGTTTTAATGGAAAAACAAAAAATAAAATGTAAGTAAACATCAAAATAAAACTTAAAATGTCCTACAACATTGGGGTTTTAGAGAGCAATCAGCTTGGTCAAATTAAAAGCACATTTCCATGTCAGTGATAAGTGTTTACCTATAAAGACATACAAAAAAGTCAATGCAGAGCAAGAATTTTTATTCAATTCTGTTTTGTCAATGAAAGAAATATGGCCTCTTAATTTTGCTCGTAAAATGCACCAGAAAGATGCATTTAATAAAAAAATAATAATAATAATCATAGTAGGAAAGCATTCTGAGGTCAACCGACCACAGTCCTGTCTGCAACACCACCCCATAACAGCAGAACAACACATCTATGGCAGATACATTTCACAAATAATCTGCAATTTGATGAGACCGAGGACACAGCTAAACCTGACCTACATATTAAAAGAGTGGATTAGAGAACAGCTGCAGACAACAGAACACAGACTAGGGCTGGTTAACTGTGTCACAGCTCAGAATTTAGCATGAATGAGTATGCCTCCATACTTCCGCCCCTATCTTTAAGTTTCCAGTCCAGCCACAGGGTGGAAAGACAGGGAACGATGGGGGTGTGGCTGTAAACAACAGGACTGGTAAGTGGAAAATCCTGAAAGATGGTCGGGAATGTCTTTAATGCGGATCAGAGTTTGGCCAGTTTTAAGAAGCACTGTGTCACTTTGGCTCAGAGGTAGGCTGATGTTACAAACCCATGTATGAAGCCTCCGCGTGCGTCCGCTTGTCATCAGCTCTGAGTTAGTTTAAGTCTTGAGGAGTAGATCCCAAGCAGCGCTTCTGTTCAGGCAGGAGAAAGCAAAGGGACTGGACAGGATGGATGGACGGATGAGGGGGAAGGGAGAGAGAGAGGAGAATAACGGTGGTGTTTGTGCGAGGCGGTCAAAACAGCTCCGCGCGCTCACAGAAACAAACCGAATTAACGCGTTTTATCGTGTCATAAGGTAGGGTTTGGTTTCTTGAGTTTGTCGTATTTCAACAGGGCGTCAACTTTGGCAGCCGAGACACTTTGGAAAACTGTTGAACTGTTGTGTATCCGCGGCGACTTTACAGAAACATTTCATTTCTTCGAATCTTGGAAAAAAAGTGCAATTAATTCGTGTTTTATTAACGTTTGGACTATTTCGCGTGCAGCTGCTTTGTATGACCGATATCGGCTGTAGAGATGTTCCCCAAACAAACAAATGTTTTTTTCGTAGGGTGTTCTCGTCTATGTTTGGAAGCTACAGCACACTGCACAGTTGTTTCTCCCCTATCTGCAGTAACTTTTATATGATTTGTAAATTATTTTAAAATACAGATTATGTCAAAAAAAAAAAAAAGTTTGTTGTAGAATGTAGAAATTTCTGTATGGATGATTTGAAAGAACACCACGGTACTAGTCTACTCTGGTTACATGCTAGAACGAAAGTAATTTCTGCTACTTTTGTTGTTGTTGGGATGTATACACACACGTTATATAATCTGTCACACACTTATGCTTAAATATAATGCATAACATTTACTCCAAGTTCATTTAAAAACAGTTAGTGTGCATAATCCAATGACAGAGCTGTTAAACATTTTATAAAAGATTTAAGGTAGAAAAAAAAAAACTAAATTATTTGTTCAGTGAAGTTATACATTTAATGGTTTAAAGCTGTTTATTTGATCTCTTTAAAATATGTTTTTGGTTTTCTCTCAATTTTTTTTTCTGTCTCAGGCAGTATTAAACGGACAAACACTTCTGGAGGTTTCTTCCCTGGGGATTCAGAGAGTCAGGAATGATCTGCTGATCCAGCTGCTGTTGCCAGAGTCTTCCAATCACTTCCACTCCAAGACTGTCCATCATAGACTTCAGACTTGCTCAGTTTGTGACTCCAAGTCCCTCACACACACACACATACACAGTCGAGCCTACACAAGCACACCATTCATATACCCGCCGTCATGGCCAACATATATCCGTATGGCTGCTTCACTCATGCTGTGGTCAGAGGTATCCCAGAATCCTTTGGGAAGTTGGCGGAGGGTGGTGAAGGGCTTCAGACGGACCTGGCCAAGGCCCAACGTCAGATGGGGGTGCTGACAGGCGCGCTGAGGCAGAAGGTGGGGCTGCAGCTGATAGAGATCCCAGCTGCCTCGGAGCTGCCCGAGAGCTGGCGGATCGAAGACGTGGCTGTGATCCAGGGCGACACCGCACTCGTCACGCGACCCCTCAAGCAGCAGAGGCGCGCTGAGGTAAGGGCCGGTCTCGGGGCTGCGGGACATTCAGGTGTGACTGGGGCTCAGAGCTGTGTTTTCTCCAGGCGGAGGCTGTGCGGCGCGTCCTGAGCGAGCTGAAGCTGACGGTGGTGGAGATGGGCGATGAGGAGGGCGGGTCTGCTGGAGCAACTCTGGAAGGAAGTGATGTCCTCTTCACTGGAAAAGAGTTCTTTGTGGGCATTTCGAAACACACCAATCACCGTGGGGCAGAAGTTTTGGCCGACACCTTCAAGGTGAGCGCTGTGATTCGATTGAATTGGGTCTCTTAGAGTTGGCTGATTAGAATGCTGTACATGCAGGGGTTAAATTGGGCCGGGGCTGAATTCAGTTAGGGCCCTGTAATTTCCGTGATGCAGAAAACGGAATATACTGTATTTAAAATAAAAATTCCTTAATTCGCAAAAAAGTTTTTACGCTCGCTTCAGGTGGTTTTTGACTTGTGCGAAAAAGGGTTAATGCAAATAATGTGAGATGGAAATGCATTTTGCAAATAAATTCCTCCAAGTGCATCAAAAAAGTCATGTGACTTTGCACTATGGGATGACAAATCCTGACTAACCAGCGGACCGATCTTGTTCCACAGCATCTGAAATGTTGTTATGGTCATTCGGAAATGCCAGAGCAAAGTCTGCATCAAAATATTTCTGTATAATTGCCTCCCAGAACTGTTAAACGACTGCGTTCCCAAATTTGGATGGAAACCTGGCTTGTGTGAATGAATGGTGCAGATGCCCTATTATTGTTAAAATAAATAAATAAAGTTTTGATTATTACAATTTTATTAAACCATTAAATTGTAATCCAGAACAATTACAATGGAAAGCACAGAATCTGTTAACAAAATAGAAAAAGTAAAACTGAATTTAATAATAATAATAAAAAAAAGTATTTAAAAAGGGCCCTTTTTGTTAGACTTTTAATAAAGTGCTTTTAACTTGTATAAGTTTAATTATTTCAATCAATTAGACATGGGTTTTGGTTAATAAAATTGAATTTAACTAGGGATGCACGATAAATATCAGCACAATATTTAATGCGCATCTCGTCAGAAAAGCCGGTTCTGTAATCAGCGGTAAATCTCTACACGTGCTTCCATGTGGAGCAGCCTTTACTACACAGAGCCGTTGTTCACTGACAAGCCGCACAAGATATGATCGTGGTTTTGCGCAGCTTGTCAGTGAACAACGGCTCCGTGTAGTAAATGCTGCTGCACGTGTAGAGATTTACCGCTGATTACAGAACCGGCTTTACTGACGAATATTTATTGTGCATCCCTAAATTTAAACATTAAAACAGAGTCCAGAAAAATACAAAAGGAATTTGGGAAATATGTAAACATTTCATAGGTCCCTAATCAGTGAATAGGCTTTTTTTAACACCCTTCTTGTTCTTATTAATTCAAGCTCTTTAAACTCTTATTATATTGACTTTTACGTTATATTTTACAGTTTGTCAATTGATTAAAGATTTTGTAGGCTTTGCATACATGTGTGCACCCCACAACAATTATTTTACATTTACATTTAATCATTTAGCAGACACTTACCTCACCATCAATCATTCTTTTTTGAACGAGTTTCATTTTTTAAATGCTTTGAATTGAATTCTTGCTCTTTTATTTCGCTAACACTTTATTTCAGTAGTCCACGTTAGACATTCTCCTAACCGTAAGAATGTCAGCTCGCAGTCATTAGTATCTGCGAACACTTTATTTGGATGGTCTCCTCTTTGCAAGTATATGTCAACTTATTCTACTATTCTACCCTAACCCTAATCATCTACTGATACTCTAATGAGACTTAGTTGGCATGTAGTTGCAAAGTTAGTAGAATGTGTGAAATGGATTATTGACAAAGTATAATGGCATTATGGTTACTGACTGAAGTGTATAGAGAGCAGCCTAGAGCCTGTGATTTTCTGCTCTGTGGATATGGATATGGCAAGTAGGTGATCAAGTCTGATTGCTTAGAAAGGTAACAACATCCCTCTCCTCAGCAAGCTGCCGGACTGAGGGTATCATTCAAGTCAATAGCAGCATGGGATGCTCACATTTAATACTCGGGGTTTGCTTTAAGAAGCACTACTAATAACAGGAGATCACCAGCACAAGGCTGATAATGTGTTGTGATGCTGCGTGGCTGTGTGTGTTCAGGACTTTGCGGTGTCCACTGTGCCGGTGTGTGGAGGCTCTCGTCTGAAGAACATCTGCTCCATGGGCGGCCCCGACACCATCATCATCAGCAGCAGCGACGGGGCCAAGAAAACACTTCGAGTGAGTGTGTGTGCAAGTCAAATACCTGACATAATCGCTTCATAACGTACAGCTTTTCTGAGGAGTGCTTTTGGTTTCAGGTGATGGAGCAGCTGACTGACCATCACTATGAGATCTTGTCTGTGCCCGAGGACGTGGCTGCTAACTGCATTTACATCAGAGGTCCTGCTAAAGTGGACTTCCTCCTGCACCCCACAGCCGAGGAGTGTCCCAACAGTGTTCCTGTGAGTGTGTACAGTAAAACAGACAATAATCAAGTGTGATGACAGGTCTGTCAAATTGGGATTTTGTCATCAGTGGAAAACCATTCTTCTAAGTATTTGGAAGATTGAGTCGTGCTTCTTCATATTTTTTATGTTACCATTCAAAAGTACCATTAAAAAAAACACTTTTATTTAACAATGACAAATTAAAATGATCAAAAGCGACACTAAAGGCATTTATAATGTTACAGAAGATTTCCTTTCAAATAAATGCTGTTCTTTAAGACATTCTACTTACTATCAGTAAGTTAGCAACTAGCAGTCATGACAGTGCGTGCATAATTATTATGCAAGTTGATATTCTCTTTTTTCTGACCTTGCTGACCCAATGAGCTGCCAGTGGTCATGCCCTAACTTTGCAAATTCCAGTATTGCACTGCTTTCGAACATTTCTCATGGGCATTTAATTAATTCTTACTTTTCCATCTGAGGTTAATCTCTTTCTGGCTCATTTTATCTGTAAAAGAAAACCTGCTTAATAATGACTCACACCTGAATATAAGGTGTTTTTCACTTCCAGCCTTCATGGACAAATATATATATATATATCACTTATAATACATACACAATTGATAGAAGTTATTAAGATTGATGTTGATTTGGAATTGGTAAATTGTGCTTGGAAAAAATATGATCAGAATATCAACTTGCCTAATAATTATGCATGCACACAGTGAGAATTAACTGAAGCGTAGTTGAAAGGCTACTTATAGTGGGATGTCTGCTGACTTGTCTTTCCTAACAAACTAGTTGCTAGATGCTATTTGAGTAAATTGAAGCTATTGCATTTGAGTAAATGCAGATCTTATTGTTCATTGTCCCATTGGCTTCAGCTGACAGTTGTGTTTCTAGAGGTAATAGAAACCTGCTTTCCTCATAGCTGATTGTTATATTTGCTTCTTCTGTTTCAGGCTTTTCAGCGTTTGACCGACTACACCCTGCTGCCCACTGCCTGCAGCGAAGCCTCCAAACTCGGGGCGGCGCTGTCCTCCCTTTGCCTGCTCATCAACAAGAAACCCAACTATTGAGACATTCAAGTATAATCAGCACATAATCATATTTACTTTCTTTACATCTCACCTTTTCTTCACTTCAGCCTGAGGTTTTAGGGGCTACAACTGTCCACATGTTTCTCTTATGCTTTAATTCCTTAGCTCTCTTATATGCAGGTTTGTTTAGATTTGTATAATGGACACACATTATGAGATTGTTATAATATATGTCCTTGAAACCAACAACAGATAAACTGTCCGCTCACAGTGAGACTGAGAGGTTAAAGTGATGGCTCAACCCAAAAAAATAAATGTTATTTACTCCTGTTCCAGTTCAGTGGGTTTTAATTCTGGACCTCAAGCTCCAACCTTGACCAAACACACTGGCCTTTTTAGCAGTCTTGAACACCGAGGTCAGCTTTGATCAGAATTGTGGACCTCGAGATCTCAAACATGGCTTCTGTAGGTATATCTGCTATTAAAGGTAGCCATGTACAATCATCTAATTGCTTTTCTGCCCAATTAAGATGTGCATGTTAGTGGACAAATCAGATTCTATAGATAGCTGTACTGTGGCAGAGTTAAAGTCGAGCACATTGAGGTGTCTGAGAAGGGATTTTTACTGTGCTTATCAAAGATATTAACCTATCAGAACGTCACGGCATGTAGAGACCACAAATTGTTCTGTCAAGGTAGCAGTATCCTAACTGTATGTTGTGGTGTCAGTGTAATGTGTTTTTCAGTTGTTCCATTAATTTAATAATAATAATCCAAAAAGTATTTTTTGGTAGGTGGTTTTCCCTCAATTGTATTGACGGTATATAAAAAATAATAAAAAAAACCATTGTTTGCTTTCCCAGTGGTTTATATCATGAGCAGTTTAGCTTTACATGATTCAAGACAAAAGAAGAGAAAACATGAATTAGTCCAATAAGACTAAGTTAGAATTTCAATTTGCTTGGATAACTTGTATAACATGTAAGAAGGGTCAGGGTCCATGACAAATTTCATTAATTTCCTCCAGGAGACAAAGCTCTACAGCACCTGTTTGGACAACATTGAGAGAGAAAAAAAAAAAAGAGCAGCCTTGCATTGTTCATGAATACTTCAGTATGATCAGAATTATTATTCTGACAGGAGGTCTTGACTGAGCCAGAAGGCCTTTCTGTGTGGAGCTGCTCCGCTTTCCCCAAAACACATGCATTATAAGTGAATTTGAAACTGCCCACAGGTAGGTGTGTGTGTGTGTGTGTGAGATGGATGGGCCATCTGTCTGTCCAGGGGATCCCTCACCTGCAACTCTACAAAAGTTAAGCATTTTGGAAAATGCATGGATAATTTTGATATGAACTAATTTAAGTTTTTGAGTGGATGTTAACTCGTATGGATTTATACACAAAATGTCTATGTATAGACAACGCGAATAAAAGATCGCCAAGGTTTATAAAAAAAAAAAAAGTAATGCAGTGGTACACTGGCAATGAGGCCTCTCCATGTGGGACGAGAAGCCTATAAAAGCTTTTGTGAGGAAACAAATGCTTTTGACAGCCTGTCAACAAATCTTGCCATTAAATATTTATTTTAGTGTAAGCTGTATTAGGTTTTTTTTTTTTTTTTTTTTTTTAAAAAGACATTTTGTAAAAATATACATTATTTTTTAATTAGGAAAAAACAGATACATATATGGGCTCTTTCTATATACCACATTTCTTCACATTTTATTAAAGTGACAAATTTCACACCTTTTGAAAAACTAAAAACAAAACTACCCTGTAATCACGCAATGCTAAGACAGCACTTATACAGTATTTAATATGTTTTTAAACATTGCTAAAATGGATGCGATACCTCTTGTTACATTGAATAATTGTATACATCATATATATATGATGTGTATACACACACACACACACACACAATGTCCGATCACACGATGATTGGCCTGTTAAGCGGTTGACGTCAGTAAATTACAAAAGGGAGTACGGCTTCTTAACAGACCACAACTGCACTGCACACAATAGCTGTGTATACATTCTACTTCATATTTCTGTTATGAAATATCATTTATTCATAAGTTTATAAAGCAACAGATGTGTGAAGCCCAACTGTTAAACTTTCCAGCTCATCTTCGGTGGTGGTGGTGTGATGATCCCTAAGACAATAAAGAACAGCTGTTAGACACTGGTCTGTGTTTGTCTTGTTGAGATGATGACGCATGTTTCTGAGCTGGTGACTGGCTGGGCAATGAAAAGCAGCAGCCAATGAATAAGCAGAGAGTTACTCTGCGAGAACTATAGCACACCAGGACCACGAGCAGCATCAGGATGTGACTCTAGTCTCGCTCTACCTGATCGAGTAGATATGATCAGAAACATAGAAATCACAATCAGTCAGTAAGAAGAACACTCACGGTGACAGCACTGTTGAGACGCTCGACGCTCCTCCTGACCCAAACACCATTAATGACCACATTCACCAGCATCTGCAGGAGCTTTGAGAGACAAACACACATTACACTTCAACCACCGCTGAGCAAGTCTACCACAGAACCAACAACAGTCTGATAAAGAGGGGTTGTTTCTGAGCTGGTGATTGGCTGAGCAACAGAAAGCAGCAGCCAATGAATAAGCAGAGAGTTACTCTGCGAGAACTATAGCACACCAGGACCACGAGCAGCATCAGGATGTGACTCTAGTCTCGCTCTTCACACGTTATTTTCATAAAAGCAGGAATAATTTAGATCTGAATAATGAACAGCAGCAGCAGTACCTTCAGCGCGCGTGAACTCTCCTGCGGTCACCAGCTGCTGTTGTCAGAGTTTGTCAGGAGCAGAAGAATGGAGAAAAGAGCTGGCACACTTCTCTTTCAGAATCACATCACTGTCGAAGAAGAGATAACTATTTGATCCAATGAAGAAATGAGAGTCACTACAAATGAAGTTCAGGATTATACAGAGAAACTCAACTGTCCTAACCAGGTGTGACAAATGTTGATACAAAAAAAAAAAAAGTGTTGGGTATCATTTGAATTTTACCAATTCTGCTTATTGATTCAGATTCTTATCTAAATGTTTGACAAAACTGGGAATTGATATCAAACATTAGTTGCAGCTGAATGCCATGATCAAAAATCAGCAGGCGACATAAACTGGACTCATTTAAGAGCCGTTCGTGTGCAAAAAAAAAAAAAAAAGAGCTGCACGATTCCAGGTTTTTTTTTTTTTTTGGAGTTTGCAGCTAAAAACAGCAGGAACGCATAGTTCTGTAAAAAAGTCTTAACTCGCACTCAAGAGGGAGAGAGCCCATCCCTCAGTCCGCAAGTAACAGCAAGACTTTCTTGCGTTGCTGTCTATGGGAGGTCAGACAGCTCTAAGATTCCATCAAAAATATCTTAATTTGTGTTCTGAAGATGAACGAAGGTCTTACGGGTTTGAAACGACACGAGGGTGGAGTAATTAGTGACAGAATTTTCATTTTTGGGTAACTAACCCTTTAGCTTTTTGAGCTTCTGATCGCAAGTAGCCAAACTTTGGAACGTTTGGATTAGCGAGCAAGGTCCTGGAAGATCGCCAGCTCGGGTCCTCAAAGATAGAAAAAAAATAAAAATAAATAATAGCAGCACACAGGAATTGATGGAATGGGAATTTTAATTTCACAAGCATCCGATTCCTGACCTTAAAGGTCCCCTGAAGTGCCTTGAAACACACAGCGTTACTCTATGTGGTGACGTAATTTCTAGATTCAATATGAAACTTAGTACAACAAGACAGTAATCATAATCACGCTGAGGCTGTGTAGTTTCGAAAGTTTTTGATAAATGCTGACTCGTGCAAATGATCCGCTCCGTGCGACTGCATCTCTGGACCGGTGTCCTGATATTTTATCCTACCCATCAGATTGTCCTACCAGGGTTTACTGCGCATGCGTACATCAATACTGTGTCCTTTTTCTCACGCTGAACAACAATAGGGTTGGGGTAGGTGTAGACTTTAATAAAACAAATAGGTAGAAAAAATTATTTTTGGCTTCCTGTAGCTGTATCCCTTCTAGCCACGACCACGAATATAACGCATAATAACTGTATTGGCATTACTATAAGGGTAGGTTTAGGGCTGGGGTAGACGTTAATAAACCATAATTTTACAGGTAGCATTTTTCATTGTTGAATTGAACTACCCACTGTTTTAATGGGAAGTAGCCAAATCTGACAGGGTAGGACAAACTGAACAGAACACCAGAGCCAAAGTCCGGATCAGACCGTGTGCTGTGGTTCACGTGACAGCTCCACACCTCATGTGCCCCAGACGAGGCATATTTACACTGAATCCTTCCCCATCACCTACACTGTGCACTATGAGCCATTCACTGAACAGGAAACACTACACGGAGCAAGTGACTGATCTCAGCCGGCACTCCAGAGTCTATCTTCTAAAATCTAATTCTGTCACTGTTTTGGAGCACACTGGCTTATAGATAACCTTAAGACTAACATATTGATACTAACACCAAAAAAAAAAAAAAAAAAAAAAAACACTTTTATTTTGATTTCATGGGGACTTTAAGTATCTGACTCTGGAATTGTAATTGATTTTTCGATTCCCAACACAGAAAGTGATCTGGCATGACAAACTTGTAGAGTCACACCTGGTTAAGAGAAACAGTAGGCTACAATATTGGGCTTGTTTCTGAGCTGGTGATTGGCTGAGCAACAGAAAGCAGCAGCCAATGAATAAGCAGAGAGTTACTCTGCGAGAACTATAGCACACCAGGACCACGAGCAGCATCAGGATGTGACTCTAGTCTCGCTCTTCACACGGTTATTTTCATAAAAGCAGGAATAATTTAGATCTGAATAATGAACAGCAGCAGCAGTACCTTCAGTGCGTGAACTCTCCTGCGGTCACCAGCTGCTGTTGTCAGAGTTTGTCAGGAGCAGAAGAATGGAGAAAAGAGCTGGCACACTTCTCTTTCAGAATCACATCACTGTCGAAGAAGAGATAACTATTTGATCCAATGAAGAAATGAGAGTCACTACAAATGAAGTTCAGGATTATACAGAGAAACTCAACTGTCCTAACCAGGTGTGACAAATGTTGATACAAAAATAATAATCCCATCTCTTCTAGTTAATCTGAAGACTTTAATCACCTGAAACCACAACAAGCAGCAAGAAGTGTTGGGGTATCATTTGAATTTTACCAGTTCTGATTCTACTTATTGATTCAGATTCTTATCATTCCCAGTTTCGTTCAAACATTTACATATCAAACATTAGTTTGCAGCTGAATGCCATGATCCAAAAATCAGCAGGCGACAAACTGGACTCGTTTAAGAGCCATTCGTGTGAATGTTGTAAAAGAGAGCTGCACGATTCCAGGGTTTTTTTTTGTTGTTTTTTTAAATGGAGGTTTGGTTTTCTCTCATGAATAAAGAAAAAAAAATATGTTAGATAATGTAATTTATGAATGAATGATTCAGAGACTCAATCTAGGTTTACTTGTTTCATTACCAGAGATTCATTTTGAATGGCTCTTGAATGATTCAAAGACAAATACATTTTAACAGCCACTTTTCACCACCTACTGACATAACCACGTAATCAATAAATCTTTCATTTGAAGTGTCAAATTACTTTTTTAAAAGGTGACTTACTCCATTTTGACTGTTTATATCCGAACCAGGGGCGCAGGCACAGTTTATTATACAAATAATATTTGTAAAATTGTATAATCTATTTTAACACAATTAGAGAACTATTATAACATCTCAAATAACTACAATAAAATGTGTTTTTGCATAATTCTTGAGACTGACTGACAGCAGTGTTAGCCAATTGTTATCCGGGCATGTCTCGCATGTTCACCCATTCAGCTGCACTGTAATTTGCAGCTAAAAACAGCAGGAATGCATAGTTCTGTAAAAAAGTCTTAACTCGCGCCGAAGAGGGAGAGAGCCCATCCCTCAGTCTGCAAGTAACAGCAAGACTTTCAGTTCCACGCACGAACCGGTTCATTCTGTGAAGCCAGAAAACACTATTGTCAGGCCGATTATGTTCATTTGAGCTCAGTCCGTGTTTTTCCGTCGGGTGTTCAAAGTCGTTTGGGTATGCAGTGTCTAAAGAGTTTAAGACCAGCTGTTGCAGTCATCCTCACAAAGATTAGCCTATTTATATATAGGCCTATAATTTTGTGACTGACGCCGTCGATTAACTGCACCGGTTTCCTAATTTGTAGGCCTATTTAATTTAAATAATGAATTGACAAAAAAATTCATAATTTTATAACAAATAATTTTATACACTTTAGTTATATCTAATTTGGTATTTTCACTTAATGTAGGCCTGTTACATTATTCTGATTATTATGCCTATTAATATTAAGTTACTTTTATTATTAAATGAATAGGCTACTACAATTAATTTGCCCCGCAATAAAAAAAAAGAAAAAAAAAAAAAAAAAAAAAAAAAGAAAAAAAAAAAAAAAGGTCTTTCAAAACAGATTATACAATGAATTATAGGCCTATAATTAAAATGATTAACACTGCAATCATCAATGAATAAAAGCTTAATTTCAAGCACCGACTTTTTTAAAAAGAAAAAAGTGCCTTGAAACACAGCGTTATTCTATGTGGTGACGTAATTTCTAGATTCAATATGAAACTCTCAGTAAAACAAGATTGTCGAATTGAACTACCCGCTGTTTTAATGGGAAGTAGCCAAATCTGACAGAGTAGGACAAACCGAACAGAACACCAGAGCCAAAGTCCGGATCAGACCGTGTGCTGTGGTTCATGTGACAGCTCCACACCTCATGTGCCCCAGACGAAAGCATATTTACACTGAATCCTTCCCCATCACCTACACTGCTGTTCAGTGAATGGCTCATAGTGCACAAACACTACACGGAGCAAGTGACTGATCTCAGCCGGCGCTCCAGAGTCGCTTCGAATTTTGTCACTGTTTTGGAGCACACTGGCTTATAGATAACCTTAAGACTAACATATTGATACTAACACCCAAAAAAAAACTTCTTTTGATTTCATTCATGGGGACTTTAAGTATCTGACTCTGGAATTGTAATCGATTTTTCGATTCCCAACACAGAAAGTGATCTGGCATGACAAACTTGTAGCGTCACACCTGGTTAAGAGAAACAGTAGGCTACAATATTGGGCATGTTTCTGAGCTGGTGACTGGCTGGGCAATGAAAAGCAGCAGCCAATGAATAAGCAGAGAGTTACTCTGCGAGAACTATAGCACACCAGGACCACGAGCAGCATCAGGATGTGACTCTAGTCTCGCTCTACCTGATCGAGTAGATATGATCAGAAACATAGAAATCACAATCAGTCAGTAAGAAGAACACTCACGGTGACAGCACTGTTGAGACCGCTCGACGCTCCTCCTGACCCAAACACCATTAATGACCACATTCACCAGCATCTGCAGGAGCTTTGAGAGACAAACACACATTACACTTCAACCACCGCTGAGCAAGTCTACCACAGAACCAACAACAGTCTGATAAAGAGGGGTTGTTTCTGAGCTGGTGATTGGCTGAGCAACAGAAAGCAGCAGCCAATGAATAAGCAGAGAGTTACTCTGCGAGAACTATAGCACACCAGGACCACGAGCAGCATCAGGATGTGACTCTAGTCTCGCTCTTCACACGTTATTTTCATAAAAGCAGGAATAATTTAGATCTGAATAATGAACAGCAGCAGCAGTACCTTCAGTGCGTGAACTCTCCTGCGGTCACCAGCTGCTGTTGTCAGAGTTTGTCAGGAGCAGAAGAATGGAGAAAAGAGCTGGCACACTTCTCTTTCAGAATCACATCACTGTCGAAGAAGAGATAACTATTTGATCCAATGAAGAAATGAGAGTCACTACAAATGAAGTTCAGGATTATACAGAGAAACTCAACTGTCCTAACCAGGTGTGACAAATGTTGATACAAAAATAATAATCCCATCTCTTCTAGTAATCTGAAGACTTTAATCACCTGAAACCACAACAAGCAGCAAGAAGTGTTGGGTATCATTTGAATTTTACCAGTTCTGATTCTGCTTATTGATTCAGATTCTTATCAATTCCCAGTTTCGTCAAACATTTACATATCAAACATTAGTTGCAGCTGAATGCCATGATCAAAAATCAGCAGGCGACAAACTGGACTCGTTTAAGAGCCATTCGTGTGAAAAAAAAAAAAGAGCTGCACGATTCCAGGGTTTTTTTGTTGTTTTTTTAAATGGAGTTTGGGTTTCTCTCATGAATAAAGAAAAAAAAATATTAGATAATGTAATTTATGAATGAATGATTCAGAGACTCAATCTAGGTTTACTTGTTTCATTACCAGATGATTCATTTTTGAATGGCTCTTGAATGATTCAAAGACAAATACATTTTAACAGCCACTTTTCACCACCTACTGACATAACCACGTAATCAATAAATCTTCATTTGAAGTGTCAAATTACTTTTAAAAGGTGACTTACTCCATTTTGACTGTTTATATCCGAACCAGGGGCGCAGGCACAGTTTATTATACAAATAATATTTGTAAAATTGTATAATCTATTTTAACACAATTAGAGAACTATTATAACATCTCAAATAACTACAATAAAATGTGTTTTTTTTTGATTATTTATTGTGACTGACTGAAAGTGTTGTTAGATTGTTGTTATGGGGTGTTTTGTATGTTGTTCAATTATTCTGCTGTGTTGTTTTTTGCTGATAAACAGCAGGAATGCATAGTTCTGTAAAAAAGTCTTAACTCGCGCCGAAGAGGGAGAGAGCCCATCCCTCAGTCTGCAAGTAACAGCAAGACTTTCAGTTCCACGCACGAGCCGGTTCATTCTGTGAAGCCGGGAAACACTACTGTCAGGCCGATTATGTCATTTGAGCTCAGTCCGTGTTTTCCGTCGGTGTTCAAAGTCGTTTGGTATGCAGTGTCTAAAGAATTTAAGACCAGCTGTTGCAGTCATCCTCACAAAGATTAGCCTATTTATATATAGGCCTATAATTTTGTGACTGACGCCGTCGATTAACTGCACCGGTTTCCTAATTTGTAGGCCTATTAATTTAAATAATGAATTGACAAAAAATTCATAATTTTATAACAAATAATTTTATACACTTTAGTTATATCTAATTTGGTATTTTCACTTAATGTAGGCCTGTTACATTATTCTGATTATTATGCCTATTAATATTAAGTTACTTTTTATTATTAAATGAATAGGCTACTACAATTAATTTGTGCCCCGCAATAAAAAAAAAAAGAAAAAAAAAAAAAAGGTCTTTCAAAACAGATTCAGAATACAATGAATTATAGGCCTATAATTAAAATGATTAACACTGCAGTCATCAATGAATAAAAGCTTAATTTCAAGCACCGACTTTTTTTAAAAAGAAAAAAGTGCCTTGAAACACAGCGTTATTCTATGTGGTGACGTAATTTTCTAGATTCAATATGAAACTCTCAGTAAAACAAGATTGTCGAATTGAACTACCACCCGCTGTTTTTAATGGTTTGGGAGCCAAATCTGACAGAGTAGGACAAACCGAACAGAACACCAGAGCCAAAGTCCGGATCAGACCGTGTGCTGTGGTTCATGTGACAGCTCCACACCTCATGTGCCCCAGACGAAAGCATATTTACACTGAATCCTTCCCCATCACCTACACTGCTGTTCAGTGAATGGCTCATAGTGCACAAACACTACACGGAGCAAGTGACTGATCTCAGCCGGCGCTCCAGAGTCGCTTCGAATTTTGTCACTGTTTTGGAGCACACTGGCTTATAGATAACCTTAAGACTAACATATTGATACTAACACCCAAAAAAAAACTTCTTTTGATTTCATGGGGACTTTAAGTATCTGACTCTGGAATTGTAATCGATTTTTCGATTCCCAACACAGAAAGTGATCTGGCATGACAAACTTGTAGCGTCACACCTGGTTAGAGAAACAGTAGGCACAATATTGGGCATGTTTTTTCTGAGCTGGTGATTGGCTGGGCAATGAAAAGCAGCAGCCAATGAATAAGCAGAGAGTTACTCTGCGAGAACTATAGCACACCAGGACCACGAGCAGCATCAGGATGTGACTCTAGTCTCGCTCTACCTGATCGAGTAGATATGATCAGAAACATAGAAATCACAATCATTCAGTAAGAAGAACACTCACGGTGACAGCACTGTTGAGACGCTCGACGCTCCTCCTGACCCAAACACCATTAATGACCACATTCACCAGCATCTGCAGGAGCTTTGAGAGACAAACACACATTACACTTCAACCACCGCTGAGCAAGTCTACCACAGAACCAACAACAGTCTGATAAAGAGGGGTTGTTTCTGAGCTGGTGATTGGCTGAGCAACAGAAAGCAGCAGCCAATGAATAAGCAGAGAGTTACTCTGCGAGAACTATAGCACACCAGGACCACGAGCAGCATCAGGATGTGACTCTAGCCTCGCTTCTGAACCTATCAGAGATATTACAGGCACTGAAGATGAGCAGTGAGTGGACACCTGGCAAACATCTCCTGAGTGCTGAACCAGAACCAGAGAGAGATCATCCATCTGACGGAGCAACATCTCCTGAGGAGCCTGATCTCCGGGGCCACGCTGTCAAAACAAGAAACAACCATTTAACAACAACAACTGATTCATTCTTACAATATCTTCTGTGTGTAATATATATATACTCTATGTGTGTGTATATATATTATATAGAGATATATCTTATACTGTCCTAACCAGGTGTGATATATATATTTATATATATGTATATATATATAATATATATATATATAATATAATATATATATCTATATATATAATAATATATATATAAGTGTATATATATATATTATTATATATATATATATTATGTATTATATGTGTATATTATAATATATATATATATGTGTATATACTATATATCAAACATGGTATATTATGGGTGTATAATATATATATATATATATATATATATATATATATCTAGCTGTATATGTGGTATATATTTATGTATATGTGTATATATATATATATATATATTTCTCATAGATATATATGATAATGTTGTTATTTATCTATATAATATATGTGTATTATATATATATATATAATATGTTGTATATATATATAAATATATATATTATTGATGTGTGCTATATCTATATATATATATATATATATTATGTATATATATATATAGTATGTGTGATATATATATATATATGTATATATATATATATAGTGTGTATATATATATATATGAATATATATATGTGTGTAATATATATATATATATATATATCTATAGTTCTATATATATAAATACTATATATATAAATCGGTATATACTTATATATATATATATGTTTATATATACAATACTTGTGACTTATATATATTGTTATATATATATATATATGGGTATATATATGTATATATATATAATATATGTATATACTATATTATATATTCAATATATATGTTATATATATTATATATCTATATAGGTGTATACTATATATATATATATATTGTGTATATATATATATATAATATCTTATATGTGTATATATATATATATATATAATATATGTTTATATAATATCTATAATATATGGTTATATCTCGCTTCTATATATGTGTATATGATATATATATATATCTAATATGTGTATATATCATATATATATATATATATATTCTGGTATATATAATGTATAGTATATATATAATATTGGGGTATGTGTCATATGTATATATATATAATATAATTATAATATATATGTGTATATTATATATATAATATATATATGTGTAACCTCATATATATATATGATATATTATGTGTATATATATATATATTCTATATATAATATCCTATATATGTATATAAGATGTTGATATATAATCTACCCCCTTAATATATATAATATATATCTATATAGGTGTATATTATATATATATATGCCAAATCTATATATATAATAATATATATGTGTGATATATATATATATATCATGTTCTATGTGTATATTTATACTGATATTTTGTGTATATATATGTTACTATGAGCAGTATTGTGTATATAATATCTATATATAGTATCTTATGACTATATAGCCGGTATATCAGAGTATATATAATATATGTTAATGTTATATACATATGTGTATATATATAACCTTATACTTGTATATATATACTATATATCTATATATATAATGTGTATATATATATATATATATATATATATGTGTATTAATGTATATATCTATATATAATATGTGTATATATATATATAAGATATATATATCTGCTGTATTATATCTATGTATCTATATATATCCTTGTATAGATATACAGTATATAATATATATGTGTATATATATGAATATATATATATATATATGTGTATAAATATGTGTATATATATAAGCAGATATATGTATATATTGTGTTATATACCATATATAGCAGCATCTAAGGATGTGTAATATATTATATATATATATATATAGATATATATAGGCCTATATATATAGCATCTGATGTGTATATCTATATATATCTATATATGTGTATTATACCATATATAATATATGTGTATATATATATACATCTATGAGGTTATCTATATATATATATGTGTCAAAACAGATAAACATACATTTTAATATAATATACGTATCTCATATATAATATATCTCTATATATGTGTGTTATGGTGTATATATATATATATATATATATATATATATATATATATATATATAATATATCTATATATATATATATATCTATATATATATATATATATATATATATATATATATATATACACACACACAAAGTCCAACTTATTCACCTTACATTTAGTAAAAACTGCATGGCAATTTTGTATCATAAATGATTGTCTTCATGTACCTTTTCTTGTCTATAATATTCTTGGGAAGAAAAAAAGAAGAAAAAAAACCTTGCTATGAGTTCTGTGCTAGACTAACACTTGTCATGGCTCTTGTATGCTGTTGTTGTTCTCTTGTTGATCTGATTGCTTCTATTGTTCTCATTTGTAAGTCACTTTGGATAAAAGAGTCTGCTAAATGATTAAATGTTAAACGTACATAATATTATAGATCAGTAGTTATTTAATTTGAACAAACCACTCAGTTATGTTACTAAATATTGTAAACTGGCATTTAACATTACTTTTTAATTATCGAAATCAAACACTTCTGTTACGTAAATAGTTTTCTGTACTGTTATATTATTACAGTTATTTGTCTAGAGGCTAACGAGTCAGGAGCTTCACACATTCACGGAAAATAGCGTCCTTTTTAGGGATGCATGAAATAAATTGTTGGCCGAAGCCGAACAAAATGAAGCACTAAGCCGATGGCTGAATACCAAAAACCTTTTCTTTTCTTGCATGTATTTTTCCATGTTTTTTTTCCCACCATTGCATAAATTAAACACCCACATTTTGCTTTTTACCGTTTTGTCATGCTTTTCGAAGAAAAAAAAAAATCTATTACAAAACCACCATTTAGAATTGTACACATTCTAACAGACATTACACCAGCACGTGTGTGAACGCAGTTTCAGCGCAGAATCTCCTCGCGCTCTGGACTCTTGAGCCCTAGCTACGGAGCTCGCGCAGCGCTGTTTGAATACATGCCTCTGCAGCACTGAACGGTCTCTCGCTGTCGGTGCTTTAATGATTTATTTGTCTTTCTCGAACAGTTTTAAATGCTTCCACACTCCAACATGTTTGCTGCATTAGTGCGCGCTTTTATTTGATCACGTCATTGTTCGGTACAATTTATTCGGCAGAACTTTCGGTGCATCCGTAACGTTATGCTTTTTTGTAAACTTTTGTGTTAAAAAAAAAATAAGCGCGCCCAGGGACTCCCATTTTGAATCGTCCATGCTTTAACGTTACTACTTTCACGTGCACTCCTACAACATATCACAAAATAAAACTACACAGATCGTCAAAATCCATCAACAGTAACTTACATCATTATCAGTTGCTTGGCATAATGCACGTATTCGCGGACTGCGAACTGTTCTGAAACAGCGCTCACATTTAAAGTTTAATAATCACATTAGTACGTATTACGATTCATATTTTTCAGTCCCCAAATTTAGGACCTCTGAAATGATACTTAAGGCTTCTGTTAGACCGCTGAAGAGAATGTACAGCCTTAGTCAGAGGATCAGGCTAATGCACGTGGTCTTATACAGTCGAGGCATTTCCTAACACTGAACAGATATCGGTGCTCGATTATGTGCGCCAGATATTGTTAGAAAAGTATATTATGCGTGAAATGATAAATCATATCAACCTTTTCCGTTAAAAACCAAGCTTTTTGTCTCACTCACATGTCTCAGCTGCCACACTCCTCGCCGCTCCGAACCGGAAAAGACCGTCTTGCTTGCGCGTGTCCCTGACGTCATCCTTTAACCGGAAGAGCCGCCGAGTCCGGCTACTGCGCATGCGCACATCGATGCGATCCTGTCACTGTATAACAGTAATTCTGTTTTTGCAGTACTGTAAGAGTAGGTTTAGGGCTGGGGTAGGTGCAGACGTTAATAAAACACAATCTAATTTATTGTTAGTTTCCAACAGCATCCCTTTAGACACAACAGATTAGCTTTAAGATTAGCAAAACGTTTACACTTTTGTTACATAATATTTCTTAACTTCTCTAATTTAGATACTATAAAGATACATTATTATGATGGTTTCCTATATGTAACTATAACTTGTTTTCTTCATATTTATTTGATCTAATTTAGATACTATAAAGATACATTATTATGATGGTTTCCTATATGTAACTATAACTTGTTTTAGATAGAGAGAGATGCCCTCTGTCCTTCCCTCTATTCTCTTCTGTCTGAATGAATTTCTCATAGAACTCAGAAACACTGATCGCATCGTCCTGTCGCTGTCGGAAGTCTGCTATATGCCCCATTCTCAGCCTGCATATTATTACTTGTTATTTGTTAGCTCCCATTTATCTTAAAATATCTACTTTCTTTTTTATTGAGTGTACCTGTCTCCCTTTTGTTTTTTGACTGCTTCCTTTGTCAGTTTGTCTGTTTTCTCATTTCCCAATGTAACTATAACTTGTTTTCTTCATATTTATTCACAACTATTCAGTATAAGCAAGGTTTCATAAAGCAGGTCCTGATGGTTTCTGGCCAGATACAGAATCACTACATAACAAATAATTAAATAAAACTCACTCTATCATGGTAAAGCATTCAGAAGTGTAAACGCTGAAACAGTCTGATGTGATTTTACTGAAATCCACTCAGGAAAACCAGCTCCTGCTGCATCTGTGAAAATCTGAGTATTGTCTGTTTCCTGTCTCTATATCTATAGTATTCATTTGTTATATCAGCAACCAGACTGGCTTAACAGGCCACGCCATGATTCCTAGCCTTTTATTACCATATACCATATCATATGTACATCATCATAAGGGAATTATGAGGATTTGGGACAGTACAGTGGCACTTATGAATGAACTGCACTCGAGTGCTTTTAGTCATTCAGATGGATTTGTCTTCTGGACTAAAGCAGGCAAACTAACACAGGATCCATGTTCCTGCACAGTGTTGTGTTGGGGAAAGTTACTTTTAAAAGTAATGCATTAAAATATTGTGTAACTCCCTAAAAAATTTAACTTATTGTGTTACTTGGTTACTTTTTATGGAAAGAAATCTGTTACGTTTCTTTTGAGTTACTTTTTTAAATCTGGGCAGGGCTTGCTTGTTTCTTTTCAATACAAAAAGTTATTTTACAAATGTAAAAGCCCTTTCAGAACAAACATGAAATGAATGAGCCTCAGGCTGAAGGAAAGTAAATTCACATCTGTGCAGTAGAGAAGAAAGTGCAGGAAGTTCAAATACAATAAACAAACACTATTCAGCAATAACAAAAATCAAAGACAAATGTATCATTTTAAGTACGGTTGAACTGGATCATCGAAGGTCAGCACAGCAGCAGAGACATTCGTTAATAAAATGGGACTGAAATACATAAATTGTATTTGTCTTATTTAACATATTTAATTATTGCATGTTTGTATAATATTCTGAGTTTGCATTTTACTGTTTTTCTTCATTTTGAGGAATACTGAATCTGTTTTTGTGCGGGTGAGATGATTAATGTAAATACATGTTCATATTTAGTCTAAAACTACAGTAAGATCATGTTCACACACAACGCTCTGCTCTTACTCCTGATTTCTCTCAACATGGCAACACGAGAGCTGTCAGTCAAGACATGGGAAACAAAGTAACTGAAGTTACTCAGTTGAAAAGGGTACTCAGATATTTCCTCCTAAATTAAAAAGTAATGCTTTACTTTAAAATAGTAATCTGATGTAATTTGTGTTACTTGCAATGCATTACCCCCCACGCTGTTCCTGCAGAGCTTGGCTCGTCTATCAATGTCTTCAGGCTCATTAGAAAATCACAGGGTGAGTGAGTTTGATCAGCAGTGCATTGGCCCTCCAGGGCAAGATTCGAGGAACCCTGGTTTAGACAGCTGCACTTATGCACACTTCTAAAAAACTTTCTATTTCTTTAAAGTCCGCATGGGCAACATTTAACAAAAGACGACACCATTTACTTCATAAAATGGACATTTTATTCTGAAAGCTGGCTTGAGTACAAACAGTAAAGCACACTGGTATGTAGCTCAAGTCCTTTACAAAATCTACATCCGGAGATGTTTCACGGTTTTAGCTGAAAATTGTACTTCAGTATTAAAGAATGTTCTACTTCAGACACGATACTTATACTTTATGGTAAACTATCCGTTAACCCCCAATGTTAAGCATTTAATTAAAAATAGTTAAAGCAAGCTAAAACACAAAACTAATCACATAACACTGCTATGATAACAATAAATATGGCAAACTATGTTTGTACAGTACTCATCTGTATAGCATGTGTTTACCTCAAAGAGAGGAAATAGACTTCTAAATGCATTCTTTCTAATTGTGCTTCTATTAATCCCTTTTCTGAATCTTTCTTAAAATGTTAACACTATATGAACTGAACACCTTGTTAGCGCAAGATGACCTCCTTCAAGCATACAACACCAGGTTTCCATAAGCATAAAATAACAGTAAAAATACCTTAACACAAGTATTTCATATGTATGAGCTGTTCAGAGTCGAGCCCCTTTAGGGCCGGACACGCAGCCTTGGGCTGAGGCTTGAAGGAGGTGAAGTGAGAGGTAATGTTTTATACAACAAATGCAATTCCCTTTTCTATTCCTTTCACGCTATCCCTTTTTCTCCTTTCCCCCTCATTCTCTCCTTTCTCATTGCACTGTTAGCACTTGGATTTGAGACAAAGTCATGTCCAAACACATCGTATGTAAGGCATAAATGTTACTGCAGCAGCACAGTCCACATCAAACACATCACATAATTCAAAAGAGGAATTAGAAACAATATCTACACACACTGAAAAATTCTGCAAAATGAGAAATGTATCCCTCAGGCACTGATGGTTATTCTTTATATTTAGTGTTCAACTTTCTACACCTGTGTTTCACTGAATGTGTGTCTCTGTCAGCAGACACAGTAACTGAAGTGTATGCATTAGTGTCCCGTAACGAAATGTGCAAGACTGTATCAATGAATAGAAAATAGAGAAAGATCTGTAGTCGAGTGTGGGAGTTTGTCAGAATCTATGTGAGCCATTTCTCAATGCAGTTTTTATAAACGGTTTCATTGGAGTGCCAGAAGACGTGAGCGACACCTGCCATCGAACACAGAGCCAGATCTCCTCGAGCGTACAGCGTCTTCAGCCCAAAGAAGTCCATCAAAAACACCTGGAAAACAAGCCAGAGTCATGAGGAGGAGCGGTGTGAAATGACCCGAAAATCTGAGGCATGGTCCTGTTGGGCGGATGAGGTCCTGAGTGCTTTAGACCAGCTGGCTTTCATTAAAAAAAAAAAATCTCTGTATTTTCTGGAGTGCAACTTTACATCCAGAGACAGAACAGTATCAGACAGTCATCAGTTTCACTCCAGCTGTTAAGAGCCTGATTTATACACATGTAGAGGAAACATCAAAAACTCTCTCTAAAATAACTACCTAAAATCGCACATTTTTCTGAAATGAAATACGATTAATCCCACAAAACAATACATTTTTAATATTTTTATATTGCAATGATTTCACATTCAATCTTCAAATTAATGTAGAAACAACAAAGACAGCATATTTTTAATATTTGTTTAATGGCATCTTTTTTATGACTGAAGGCGAGTATCACTGATGATGTCTCAGATTTATAATAGATTTTTTTCCCCTAACATTAACTATTGAGAGCTATAAATTTTAACATTTATTGTTATTTTGTTGTGCCATTTTTTGACTATGATGATAAGACAATTTAGAGTTGATCTGACATGCACGTTTGTAGTTTCTTTCGCGCTTTAATATGAAATGATAAAGGCTACAGTGTGCATCATCATATGTGTCTGTGCAACAGAAAAAAGTGATTGATGCAGCAGTTGTGAGTGGGGTGGCTCCGCCCCTGCATTAGCGGTGTTAAATATTTTGAACACCTATAAACTGGAAAAATTATTCACCAGCATTACCACACTCATTTTTACAACACTTTATATATATACACACACACACACACACGCTCCCACGGTATTTGTTGTCAGAGTCAAAGGACACATTACTCTGGTCTTACAAAGAAATGAAATGATGCTTACTTTCTGGTTTTTCATCTCAACCACTGTTTCATTCTCATCGTAGAAACCAAACTGACTGAAAAGCAAGAAAATTAGGCATCATAAAAATCTCTTCACAACAAATAATGGAAAATAACCATTATATTTCAAGCTTCTATGAATCTGAGTTGAAGATGACAAAACGGACAAGTGATCTGACCAACCTGGACTGCCACGGAGTGATGACTCCATCATCAGCTCCACCAATCAGCACCAGCTTCTTAATGCGCAGGAAGTTTTTTTTCCAAGCTGTGCCAAGACAATACTACATCACAAACCAGTAATAAACACTTTCTCCTTGAAACAAGGGAAGCCAGCTCTGGCACTCAAAACCTCAGAAATCACAATCAGCATCCTCTAAGAGAAAATACACTTTTTAGCTAAAAGCAGGTGATGTGGTCCGTCTCCTCACCAGTAGAGTTGGGATTTGCTTTCTCATTGTTCAGTAAGGCCAGATAGTCGCTGCTGTTGATGTACATGTCTCTGTGATGAGGGTCTGGAGACAAAACAAACAAATACTGAAACATCACCACATGTACCATCATACCATTGATCCTTAACTTTAGGTGTACTCATGACTTAGTATAGCTACTCACTGACTCCCAGAGTGCATTGAGGCATGAATAAATTATGCAATTGCTTTGTTTTACTGTTGTTGTTTTTATTTGCCGTCTTGTCAGTAGTACCAAAACAAAAAGAGCAAATAAAATGGTTATTGTTACAATTAATAAAAAATAAATGAAATTGAACTGTTACCACTGTTATGATTCGCACGCTGAATGTTGAAGTCTGTGTGTGACTCCAGCATATCACCACAAATATTAAAGGATTATAGAAACCCAGTTAAAAGCTTCTCAAGATGTTTATGACAAAACATTTTTAAAGATCATTAATAAACACAAAAATACACTAATGATTTAATTAGAAGATAGATCACCTTCTAAAAGCAACCTATTTATTACTTTTCTTCCTTTGAAATCAAAAACTGATTTCATGTTACATTGCTGCATTAATAGTAAGATAATTATAGGAACATAAACAAAGCTCCAAGTGACCAACCAAAAGGAATGCCGATCACTATAATGGTGAGTTAAAAAAAAACACAAAACCACATTTTAGGAAAATCAACATCAATTTATGATGTTCTCTTAAATATTTCAGATGTTTTGAAAATTGAAGATTCAAGATGACTGGGAAACAAGTGAATGCAACTAGTGAACAGTCTATTAAAGGGGTCATATGATGTTGCTAAAAAGAACATTATTTGGTGTATTTGGTGTAATGAAATGTGTTTATGTGGTTTAAGGTTCAAAAAAAAATTTTTTTTTTACACATACTTTATTGTTTATCCTCTATGCCCCGCCGTTCTGAAATGCATTGATTTTTACAAAGCTCATCATTCTGAAAAGTGAGATGTGCTCTAATTGGCCAGCTATCCAGTGCGTTGTGATTGGCTGAGCGTGAGACGGAAATGTTACACCCCTCACCATAATGAGATGTGTGTCCCGGTCAGAACACCAGCGAGAGAAGACAAAAACAATAAAACCCATTACAAACGAGGCATTTGTTGCATCCAGTGGGGACATAATTACTGATTATAATGACTTACACTCACCGGCCACTTTATTAGGTACATGTTCAATTGCTGGGTAACACAAATTGCTAATCAGCCAATCACATGGCGGCAACTCAATGCATTTAGGCATCTAGATAGGGCTTTTATTTAGGCATGAAGACGACTTGCTGAAGTTCAAACTACTAGGGTTTACAGAGAATGGTCCGAAAAAGAGAAAATATCCAGTGAGCGGCAGCTGTGTGGACGGAAATCTCTTGTTGATGTCAGAGGTCAGAGGAGAATGGGCAGACTGGTTATAGATGATAGAAAGACAACAGTAACTCAAATAACCACTCGTTACAACCAAGGTATGCAGAATACCATCTCTGAACACACAACACGTCGAACCCTGAAGCAGGTGGGCTCCAGCAGCAGAAGACCACACCGGGTGCTGCTCCTGTCAGCTTAGAACAGGAAAAAGAGGCTACAATTCGCACTGGCTCACCAAAACTGGACAATAGAAGATTGGAAAAACGTTGCCTGGTCTGATGAGTTTCTGCTGCGACATTCAGATGGTAGAGTCAGAATGTGACGTAAAGAACATGAAAGCATGGATCCATCCTGCCTTGTCTCAACGGTTCAGACTGCTGCTGGTGTAATGGTGCAGGGGATATTTTCTTGGCACACTTTGGGCCCCTTAGTATCTATTGAGCATCGTATAAACACCACAGCCTACCTGAGTATTGTTTCTGACCATGTCCATCCCTTTATGACTACAGTGTACCCATCTTCTGATGGCTACTTCCAGCAGGATAATGCACCATGTCACAAAGCTCAGATCATCTCAGACTGGTTTCTTGAACATGACAATGAGTTCACTTTACTCAGATGGCCTCCACAGTCACCAGATCTCAATCCAATAGAGCAGCTTTGGGATATACAGGTCCTTCTCAAAAAATTAGCATATTGTGAAAAAGTTCATTATTTTTCATAATGTAATGATAAAAATTAAACTTTCATATATTTTAGATTCATTGCACACCAACTGAAATATTTTCCGGTCTTTTTATTGTTTTAATACTGATGATTTTGGCATACAGCTCATGAAAACCCAAAATTCCAATCTCAAAAAATTAGCATATCATGAAAAGGTTCTCTAAACGAGCTATTAACCTAATCATCTGAATCAACTAATTAACTCTAAACACCTGCAAAAGATTCCTGAGGCTTTTAAAAAACTCCCAGCCTGGTTCATTACTCAAAACCGCAATCATGGGTAAGACTGGCGACCTGACTGCTGTCCAGAAGGCCATCATTGACACCCTCAAGCAAGAGGGTAAGACACAGAAAGGAGTTTCTGAACGAATAGGCTGTTCCCAGAGTGCTGTATCAAGGCACCTCAGTGGGAAGTCTGTGGGAAGGAAAAAGTGTGGCAAAAAACGCTGCACAACGAGAAGAGGTGACCGGACCCTGAGGAAGATTGTGGAGAAGGACCGATTCCAGACCTTGGGGGACCTGCGGAAGCAGTGGACTGTGTCTGGAGTAGAAACATCCAGAGCCACCGTGCACAGGCCTGTGCTTTTGAACCAGAGTCATTCGGAAATCAAGGTGCCAGAGTCT
Organism: Cyprinus carpio; assembly: GCF_018340385.1. Classification (NCBI taxonomy): domain Eukaryota; kingdom Metazoa; phylum Chordata; class Actinopteri; order Cypriniformes; family Cyprinidae; genus Cyprinus; species Cyprinus carpio. Next base: position 1,163,734 of record NC_056615.1, read on the forward strand.
GGAGGAAGACTGGGGAGAAGGAAATGCCAAAATGCCTGAAGTCCAGTGTCAAGTACCCACAGTCAGTGATGGTCTGGGGTGCCATGTCAGCTGCTGGTGTTGGTCCACTGTGTTTTATCCAGGGCAGGGTCAATGCAGCTAGCTATCAGGAGATTTTGGAGCAAAGCACTGGACAGCCATCTGCTGAAAAGCTTTATGGAGATGAAGATTTCGTTTTTCAGCACGACCTGGCACCTGCTCACAGTGCCAAAACCACTGGTAAATGGTTTACTGACCATGGTATTACTGTGCTCAATTGGCCTGCCAACTCTCCTGACCTGAACCCCATAGAGAATCTGTGGGATATTGTGAAGAGAAAGTTGAGAGACGCAAGACCCAACACTCTTGATGAGCTTAAGGCCGCTATCGAAGCATCCTGGGCCTCCATAACACCTCAGCAGTGCCACAGGCTGATTGCCTCCATGCCACGCCACATTGAAGCAGTCATTTCTGCAAAAGGATTCCCGACCAAGTATTGAGTGCATAACTGAACATAATTATCTGAAGGTTGACTTTTTTTGTATTAAAAAACACCTTTTCTTTTATTGGTCGGATGAAATATGCTAATTTTTTGAGGTTTTCATGAGCTGTATGCCAAAATCATCAGTATTAAAACAATAAAAGACCTGAAATATTTCAGTTGGTGTGCAATGAATCTAAAATATATGAAAGTTTAATTTTTATCATTACATTATGGAAAATAATGAACTTTTTCACAATATGCTAATTTTTTGAGAAGGACCTGTAGTGGTGGAACGGGAGATTCGCATCATGGATGTGCAGCCGACAAATCTGCAGCAACTGCGTGATGCTATCATGTCAATATGGACCAAAATCTCTGAGAAATGTTTCCAGCTCCTTGTTGAATCAATACCAGGAAGAAATAAGGCAGTTCTGAAGACAAAAGGGGGTAACACTCCAAAGAGAAAGGAAAACTTGAAATCACATCATATGACCCCTTTAAGACTCTTTTTCTTTTCTTCTTCTTCTGTTGTTATGTTGCTCATTAGAAACGTATTAGTGCACTGCTGCCTCTCACTGGTTTATTAAAATCATTGGTTCCTCTGTGGCTACTTGAATATTTAAAGCAAGCTTCACTCAAAGCAGTAATTAAATTGTTTTATTTGCCTTGAAAGTAGCTGCAACTTAATAAAACCTAGTAAGTATAACAACTAAGTCAAGTAAGTAAGGTAAACTCTTGTACAGTAGTTAACTCTGCTGAACCGTGCTGTAGATGTGTGTAGTGAAGCTGCCACTCAGGATCCGTTACTCCTTTGTTCTCTGGCTACTAGTTTCTTGCTCCTTTTGAGCAAAGCAAACAAATATCTGATCACCCTCCATAACGTGGTCACTGTTCACATCTCACACGGCGGCATGTAAACCATCCATTCATCCACTCACCGTTCCAGTAGTTACAGATTGATATTTTCTGGCCCACTGCAGTATAGCACACATGATACAGGTTGGATTTGACAAACTGAGGGAAGAGGTACTTCAGATAGTCCGTGTCTACAAAAGAAGAGCAAATATGAAACATATTTGAAATATGAAACCCTCAATGAGACAAGGAATTTCAGTTCAGTGTCTGTACACGTGTTTCTGAGCAAAACTGAAGAAAGTGTGTTACCTCCATACTGCCCCGCCTGCGGAGAAGACAGAGATATGAAAGAGTGCACGTTATGGTCTGGAAGAGTGGACAGGATTCCTCGACACACCAGGCCACCTGAAACAGATGCAGACATGCCCTCGCTTTAACCTTTACATAAGCCAAGGTCACGCTTAAATAACAAACAAAAAAACAAACAAAAACAATGAGGACAGTGGCAAAAATAAGTAAAAAGCATAACTTATTAAACAGAGTCTGCTATCTAAAAAAGTGACCTAACTTTTACAAAACGCAAAACACAAACAACACAACACTTTAGAATGGAGTTATGTAATAGCAGTAAAATATCTGTATACAAAGAAACCTTTAAAGAATATGGCCAGGTCAAATTCACAAAAAGATTCCAGCAGAAAGTCAGATTTAGCCTCTGATGCTCCTAACTTCTGGATCACACTTGCTCTCATAGGCCACCAAACACACGGAGTGTAACATTTTCAGTCAAATTAATCTACTATACTGTACTACTTTAATATTTTTTATTAAGATTTTGTATTTGGAGGGGATTTTATCATAATTATACAAAATTTATTTATATTCAAAATATTTGTAGTATTGTTATTATTCCCCATTAATGGAGTTTTTAAGATTAAAACATAAAAAAAGCATTTAAAATCCAGTTTGAGGAACTATCTGGACAGAAAAATTATATCCATATGTAATACCATGGTGTAACCACTAGAGGCCTGTACAGTGTAAATATATATGTACAGTATGTACACTGCTGTGTGTCTATTTTGCACTCATAATGGTTTCATCCCATCAATGTTTACATGGCAAGTAGCACAAAAGTCATCAAGTTACATACCAGTCCGATTATAAATGAATGAATGAAATAAAAAAATATCTAAATGTTAATTTTTCAGTCAAAAGTGGACAAGGAGCATCAGAAGGCTAAACAAAATTAAACCTATTTTAAGACCATTAAAATTTTTGTATTGTGATATGTTGTATTTTCCTGTCAATAAAGCGCAATTACCCAAATTCACATTACTTTAATGCAAAAATGTAGCATTTAAACAGAAGTATAATCTGTATTTTTATTTCATCTGATTTATTCATTCAAACAGAATGAAAAGCATATTTAAAATAAAAAAAAAAGCATGTAAATGAAAGCATATGATGAAAGTAAATCGACAGTGTAATGCACTATTTTGTAGAGAGGGTCAAAATGACAATTTTTTGGTAGATTGCTAGGTCTATTAGTAAAACTGACTTTAGCTATCTTTGTTGCATTATATCACAAATAAGTCATAAATAAAGATTATACTTCTAGAGGTATATGCACAAACTTTGGAAAAAGTACATTTGTGGCACTCAGTTGTTTTATGCAATTGTTTTGATAGATAAAAAGAAGATATATTTAATCAGCGTCTGTTCTCGAGATGTGTCATCTATATGCAAAGTGACCCATGTTTAGTTTTTGACCACTGAAAATGTGTACAACTGAACAATTTACTCGAGAAGTCACACTGTATCTCTGAAAATGAAGCATCCAGGGCCTTAACAATTAAGATACCAAGAGAAAAGTTTGTTAAGAACAGGGGTCCTACACATTTCAAAATCCCATACTTTTCCAGACTCATATTTCCAAACCTCTCAGTAGACTTTCAGACCATAGTGAACATAAATGCTTCATAGAGCATTATTTTCATCATTGTATTTGGTATATAGTACAGTCATCTGTAAATATTTGTATTTTTTATTATCTCAGGGTTTTTTTTTTTTTTTTTTTTTTTTTTTTTTCATTGATCTCTAAGTGACATTAACATACAAAGCCCCTAAAAAATAATAATCTAATAATAAAAAAATGCATGGTTACGCATTACAGTTTCTAGTTTTATTTAACCTATTTCCTTTGTGCATCACTGCCACCTTACTAAGAATAAAACAAGAGCATGGATGCACATGAATTAATAGCAATCTACTTCCTCAAATTTTGGCTTTTCTTATGGTCATACCTCTAATATCAAGGCCTAGTGTCCAATTTAACACATCCTCCTTGGTGTCACAGAAATCATGGCATAAAATTTGCCAAGTTCAAGGGTTTATAAAGAAAAGACTGGTACTGTAAAAAAGGGGTTAAATGTGGATTTCTCTTGGACAGTGTGCCATATTGCAAGGTCTTAGGTCTGCACCACAAAATGGGCTGAAGGCACAATAGGTAGCTCTGTGTGCATCATCCTGTAAGATTGTTTTTATCCCCTCACCTCCAAATCTCAGGTAAAAATTGTCATTTTGGACCCTCTCTACAAAATAGTGGATTACTCAGTAAATATACTGTAATATTTTGGCTTTCCACTTCCCATATTTTTTTCTTCAGAAAAAATCTAAACAAAACCAAACATTTGAGACGGGGAACTTATTTTTAGTTAGTCCTGGTCCTTTCTAGTGTTTAATGCAGCTCCAGCCATACTTAAACCCCAGCACAGCAACAGATTAAAAAAAAAAAAAAAAGTTTTTTTATCATTGCTCAGCAAACCACAGCGTAATGTCATGATGTTGCAAAGCAGCATGTGGTGCACATTGTGCCTAACAACATGGCCTCTAGCCGTGTGTATATTCACAATATATCACACAGCTTAACACTATTGTGTCGGCTACAAACCTTGCGAGTAGCAGATGAGGTGGACACCATCGGCTGCATGCTGCATGATGGGATATATGGCTTCTGTAAAGCCCTCCACCTGCTTCCAGAGCGGCTGCAAGCTGGCGCTGCGGTCAAACAGGTCTAGGACAGTCACATTAGTGCCCGGGTGAGACTGTCACCAGACAACACACAAAACACACACACATCAGTTACAGATCACCAGACAACACGCACACATCAGTCACAGGTCACCAGACAACACGCACACATCAGTTATACGTCACCAGACAACACGCACACATCAGTCACAGGTCACCAGACAACACACACACCATCACCAGACAACACGCACACATCAGTTACACGTCACCAGACAACACGCACACATCGGTTACAGATCACCAGACAACACACACACATCAGTTACAGGTCACCAGACAACACGCACACCATCACCAGACAACACACACACACATCGGTCACAGGTCACCAGACAACACGCACACATCAGTTACAGGTCACCAGACAACACACACACCATCACCAGACAACACGCACACATCAGTTACACGTCACCAGACAACACGCACACATCGGTTACAGATCACCAGACAACACACACACATCAGTTACAGGTCACCAGACAACACGCACACCATCACCAGACAACACGCACACATCAGTTACACGTCACCAGACAACACGCACACATCGGTTACAGATCACCAGACAACACGTAAACATCAGTTACAGGTCACCAGACAACACGCACACCATCACCAGACAACACGCACACCATCACCAGACAACACGCACACATCGGTTACAGGTCACCAGACAACACGCACACATCAGTTACAGGTCACCAGACAACACACACACCATCACCAGACAACACGCACACATCGGTTACAGATCACCAGACAACACGTACACATCAGTTACAGGTCACCAGACAACACGCACACATCAGTTACAGATCACCAGACAACACGCACACATCAGTTACAGGTCACCAGACAACACGCACACATCAGTCACAGGTCACCAGACAACACGTACACATCAGTTACAGGTCACCAGACAACACACACACATCAGTTACAGATCACCAGACAACACGTACACATCAGTTACAGGTCACCAGACAACACACACACATCAGTTACAGGTCACCAGACAACACACACACCATCACCAGACAACACGTACACATCGGTTACAGATCACCAGACAACACGCACACATCAGTTACAGATCACCAGACAACACGCACACATCAGTTACAGATCACCAGACAACACGCACACATCAGTTACAGATCACCAGACAACACGCACACATCAGTTACAGGTCACCAGACAACACGTACACATCAGTTACAGGTCACCAGACAACACACACACATCAGTTACAGATCACCAGACAACACGCACACATCAGTTACAGGTCACCAGACAAACACGCACACATCAGTCACAGGTCACCAGACAAACACGCACACATCAGTCACAGGTCACCAGACAACACGCACACATCAGTCACAGGTCACCAGACAACACACATACATCAGTACAGGTCACCAGACAACACGCACACATCAGTCACAGGTCACCAGACAACACGCACACATCAGTCACAGGTCACCAGACAACACACATACATCAGTCACAGGTCACCATACAACACGCACACATCAGTCACAGGTCACCAGACAACACGCACACATCAGTCACAGGTCACCAGACAACACACATACATCAGTCACAGGTCACCAGACAACACGCACACATCAGTCACAGGTCACCAGACAACACACATACATCAGTCACAGGTCACCAGACAACACGCACACATCAGTTACAGGTCACCAGACAACACACACACCATCACCAGACAACACGCACACATCAGTTACAGATCACCAGACAACATGCACACATCAGTTACACGTCACCAGACAACACGCACACCATCACCAGACAACACGCACACATCAGTTACAGATCACCAGACAACACGCACACATCAGTTACAGATCACCAGACAACATGCACACATCAGTTACAGGTCACCAGACAACACACACACCATCACCAGACAACACGCACACATCAGTTACAGGTCACCAGACAACACGCACACATCAGTTACACGTCACCAGACAACACGCACACCATCACCAGACAACACGCACACATCAGTTACAGATCACCAGACAACACGCACACATCAGTTACAGGTCACCAGACAACACGTACACATCAGTTACAGGTCACCAGACAACACGCACACCATCACCAGACAACACGCACACATCAGTTACAGGTCACCAGACAACACGCACACATCAGTTACAGGTCACCAGACAACACGCACACATCAGTTACACAGACACACAGACAACACGCACACCATCACCAGACAACACGCACACATCAGTTACAGGTCACCAGACAACACGCACACATCAGTTACACGTCACCAGACAACACGCACACCATCACCAGACAACACGCACACATCAGTTACAGGTGACCAGACAACACGCACACATCAGTTACAGATCACCAGACAACACGCACACATCAGTTACAGGTCACCAGACAACACGCACACATCAGTTACAGGTCACCAGACAACACGCACACATCAGTTACAGGTCACCACAGACACACACACACACATCAGTTACAGGTCACCAGACAACACGCACACCATCACCGGACAACACGCATCATCAGTTACAGATCACCAGACAACACACACACATCAGTTACAGGTCACCAGACAACACGCACACATCAGTTACACGTCACCAGACAACACGCACACCATCACCAGACAACACGCACACATCAGTTACACGTGACCAGACAACACGCACACATCAGTTACAGATCACCAGACAACACGCACACATCAGTTACAGGTCACCAGACAACACGCACACATCAGTTACAGATCACCAGACAACACGCACAAATCAGTTACAGGTCACCAGACAACACACACACATCAGTTACAGATCACCAGACAACACGCACACATCAGTTACAGGTCACCAGACAACACGCACACATCAGTTACAGATCACCAGACAACACGCACACATCAGTTACAGGTCACCAGACAACACGCACACATCAGTTACAGGTCACCAGACAACACGCACACATCAGTTACACGTCACCAGACAGCACGACACACATCAGTTACAGGTCACCAGACAACACGCACACATCAGTCACAGGTCACCAGACAACACGCACACATCAGTCACAGGTCACCAGACAACACACGCATACATCAGTTACAGGTCACCATCCAACACGCACACATCAGTCAAAGGTCACCAGACAACACGCACACATCAGTCACAGGTCACCAGACAACATGCACACATCAGTCACAGGTCACCAGACAACACGCACACATCAGTCACCAGGTCACCAGACAACACGCACACATCAGTCACAGGTCACCAGACAACACGCACACAACAGCGCACGCACACATCAGTTACAGGTCACCAGACAACACGCACACATCAGTTACAGGTCACCAGACAACACGCACACATCAGTTACACGTCACCAGACAACACGCACACACCATCACCAGACAACACGCACACATCAGTTACAGATCACCAGACAACACGCACACATCAGTTACAGGTCACCAGACAACACGCACACATCAGTTACAGGTCACCAGACAACACGCACACCATCACCAGACAACACGCACACATCAGTTACAGGTCACCAGACAACACGCACACATCAGTTACAGGTCACCAGACAACACGCACACATCAGTTACACGTCACCAGACAACACGCACACCATCACCAGACAACACGCACACATCAGTTACACGTGACAAGACAACACGCACACATCAGTTACAGGTCACCAGACAACACACACACATCAGTTACACGTCACCAGACAACACGCACACCATCACCAGACAACACGCACACATCAGTTACACGTGACCAGACAACACGCACACATCAGTTACAGATCACCAGACAACACGCACACATCAGTTACAGGTCACCAGACAACACGCACACATCAGTTACAGGTCACCAGACAACACACACACATCAGTTACAGGTCACCAGACAACACGCACACCATCACCGGACAACACGCACACATCAGTTACAGATCACCAGACAACACGCACAGATCAGTTACAGGTCACCAGACAACACGCACACATCAGTTACACGTCACCAGACAACACGCACACCATCACCAGACAACACGCACACATCAGTTACACGTGACCAGACAACACGCACACATCAGTTACAGATCACCAGACAACACGCACACATCAGTTACAGATCACCAGACAACACGCACAAATCAGTTACAGGTCACCAGACAACACGCACACATCAGTTACAGATCACCAGACAACACGCACACATCAGTTACAGGTCACCAGACAACACACACACATCAGTTACAGGTCACCAGACAACACGCACACATCAGTTACAGGTCACCAGACAACACGCACACATCAGTTACAGGTCACCAGACAACACGCACACATCAGTTACACGTCACCAGACAACACGCACACATCAGTTACAGGTCACCAGACAACACGCACACATCAGTCACAGGTCACCAGACAACACGCACACATCAGTCACAGGTCACCAGACAACACGCACACATCAGTTACAGGTCACCAGACAACACGCACACATCAGTCACAGGTCACCAGACAACACGCACACATCAGTCACAGGTCACCAGACAACATGCACACATCAGTCACAGGTCACCAGACAACACGCACACATCAGTCACAGGTCACCAGACAACACGCACACATCAGTTACAGGTCACCAGACAACACGCACACATCAGTTACACGTCACCAGACAACACGCACACATCAGTCACAGGTCACCAGACAACACGCACACATCAGTCGCACACATCAGTTACAGGTCACCAGACAACACGCACACATCAGTTACACGTCACCAGACAACACGCACACATCAGTTACACGTCACCAGACAACACGCACACATCAGTCACAGGTCACCAGACAACCACGCACACATCAGTCGCACACATCAGTTACAGGTCACCAGACAACACGCACACATCAGTTCACAGGTCACCAGACAACACGCACACATCAGTCACAGGTCACCAGACAACACGCACACATCAGTCACAGGTCACCAGACAACACGCACACATCAGTCGCACACATCAGTTACAGGTCACCAGACAACACGCACACATCAGTTACAGGTCACCAGACAACACGCACACATCAGTCACAGGTCACCAGACAACACGCACACATCAGTTACAGGTCACCAGACAAACACGCACACATCAGTTACAGGGTCACCAAGACAACACGCACACATCAGTTACAGGTCACCAGACAACACGCACACATCAGTTACAGGTCACCAGACAACACGCACACATCAGTTACACGTCACCAGACAACACGCACACATCAGTTACACGTCACCAGACAGCACACATCAGTTACACGTCACCAGACAACACGCACAACACGCACAACACACACACATCAGTTACAGATCACCAGACAACACGCACAACACACACACATCAGTTACAGATCACCAGACAACACGCACAACACACACACATCAGTTACAGATCACCAGAAAACACGCACAACACACACACATCAGTTACAGATCACCAGAAAACACGCACAACACACACACATCAGTTACAGATCACCAGAAAACACGCACAACACGCACACATCAGTTACAGGTCACCAGACAACAAACTGTGGTCTGAAGCATGTGGTGTATTTGTTTGAATAGTGTTACGTGTTAATCCCATCCTCAGTATCTTTCCATCTTTTTTCCTTTAATAATTGAAGATAAGGACAACAGTATTTTAATTTTTTTGATAATTGAAAAACCACATATGCTTTGGCATATCTTGGAGCTTCATGTATTGTACGTTTAATATGCCAATTATTCTTTTGATAATAATAACAATAATAATAATAACAATAATAATGCATTTTATGTGTAATGCTCTTTTCTGAAACCCAAAGCGCTACAGACAGCAAAACCAAAACACAAAAAGAACAATACAAAAATACAATAATTAATAACAACCAATGGACAGAATTTTAGGTAGACTATAAAAACGACGCTTACACCACTTTATACTCTCATTGTCTGTACCATGGTAAGAACGAGGGTTTTTTGTCCTTAATAGTCGTCTCTGTTGTGGAGTTATTGTCTGTATATTGACCCTGTGCAAACGTACATATTTGATACTCTTTGTGACACAGAGTAACGATAGGAAACACATAATAATATTATCAGATGAATGCTTTACCAGGTTGATGAATCGGTGAAGGTTGATAAAATCCGCAGAGGTGTCGAAGAGCCCGTGAATGATGATCACCGGTTTATACGCGACACACACACACAACACACACACAGCCACCAGCGACCACACACACGCACCTTTCATCATGACAATAACAATAAAACACAACCACGTCTAATTTAGATTAATAAAATAAAATAAAAAATGACAATAAAACCAAACCAATGAGGTCAGAAGTTATCCATAGGGCGCTCCTGTATGAGTTTCGCTCTGCGCTCGGCTCTCTCGATCATATTTAGGTCGATATGCATCTGTTTGTGTTGCTTCCGGTCAACACAAGCGTTCGCTACGTCATATCCGCGCTCAGTTGCCCTCCCAGACGTATATCCATGCTCCCAGACATGAAGCTCTCTGCCCATCATAGCGTAGCTTCAGTTGAAAATAAGAGGCTTACTTCATAAGTTTTGTGAAAAGGGGAATTATTTTAAATTTATTGATTATTCCTCTTTTAATTTTCGTTTCTAAAAATCTCACTGTCACAACATAATTAGCTTTGACTATATTCACAAATGCCATGTAAATACATTTGCAAATACACCTCTCAAGCAATTAGACTATGTATGAAACTAAATAATTATGAAAGTCTAGTCAGATTACATTAACTAAAACGAGTAACCTAGATTACATTACTAGCTACAGCTTTCATCATGATATCTGTAAGCAGTTACAGAGTGTCATTTGTAAGAAATCTACCCAGCTCTGCCATTTAAAAATCTGAATCACACACACCCACACACACACACACACACTTTGGGTTTTCATGTTTAACGGGGACATCCCATACACACAAAGGTTTTTATACTGTACCGACTTTGTTTTCTATCCCCCTTACACTACCCCTCACACTAGACTTTCTGCATTTTTGCTAAAAAACAACAACAACAATAAAACATCACTTAGTATGATTTCTAAGATGTTTATCACAGGATGAGCAAAAAATGTCAACAAAACCAAGAGAGATTGATTAGACTGTATCTATTTGTGTATTGTAGATTTTATTAAGCAAAGCAAATTATTTGCTAAAATATCCTAAACATTAACAAAAGCGCAGTTTATTTGTGAACAGAAGCGTGAGGAGTGTGTTTGCCCGTGTTGCACTCATCAAAATCAACATTTGTTTATATTTAAAAAAACAAAAAACAAAATTAAGATGGCCAGTGAAAACATTGGAAATCTTTTCTTTGTACTTTAGTCACTTAAGTAAAAGTTCAAGAGAATTAACAAATCACAGATTCTTGTTTTCATTGCATTTACATTTAAAACAACTTTTCTGGAATTAGAGTTGTACTCACTTAACAGCGTGACCGTGAGCAAAAGTGCCATCTTAAAGGTTTAGGTCACCAAAAAATGAAAATTAGGCTGTGTTTTACTCACCCCCGAGGCATCCTGTGTGTATATGATTTTCTTCTTTCAGACAAATCCAGTCGGAGTTATATTAAAAATGGTCTTTGATCTTTCTTTCTATCTCTTTGATTTCAGTGGGTGGTTGTTGTGCTTCAGTCCAAAAGAAGTGAATAAAAAGCACCCATCCATTAAAAAAAAAACGACTCCGGGGGGTGAACAAAGGCCTCCTGTAGCAAATCGATGCGTTTTTGTAAGAAAAATATCCATACTCAGAATGTAATAATCACTTTAATGTAGCTTGCGCCAACAGTTGCACACAGAAGTAGCTCCGGGAGCATGACGTACGGAGGTCAGCGTTATGCATTCGACCGTTGTTTTGTTTTGATCTCTCTGCTGCATTCTCCGTATGCATGTTCATGTCTGATGTCGGTTAACGGTCACAGGACAAGCAGACAAACAAATAAAATACTTCATTCTTTTTAAAGAAGCGTTTCATTTTGATTTGTTATTTTAAACCGATTTTTATGAAAGATTTAAATTTTTAGCTTTTAAACTCACGGTACTTTTACAAACCTTTGAGAAACCTTCACATAATGTTACGTTTAATGCACTGAATATTGTTGGAATAAATTGTCTTACACTTTGTATCATATCAATATGGCAAGATTGTCCTATTTAAATCAAAGCGAAAAATAAGTTATGTCAAAAGTCATAAAGTAGTTTGATTATATTACCTGAAATGTGTAATGTAATCGATTACGTTACTAACTTCAATGTCTGTCATGTAATTTGGAATCAGTCTAAGCGTAGTGCCGAATTCTGACCCCCGTCAGATCATTACCCCCCTAGAATGTTCACTGTGAGAAATGTATATTTGCACATTTCCAGCCAGCAGTGAGTGAGCGAAAGTTAAAAAAGCATATTATGTGGAAGAGCATTGCTCTGGAGTGACTATGCTGTATTGCAGTAGGGAGCACTTCAATGTTAATTCTGGACCAAAACTAGTTAGCACATCATTTATAATCGAAAGGGTTTAATAATCGAATTTGGATATGGTTAGAACTATGGTTATTAACAGAAGATATAGCTTGTGAGAAAACGGTAATTGCTTCCATATGAAATGGTTTGCCACTTTCTTGAGAACTACTTTATATAGTCAGACAGAATGAGGGGACATTAGGAGAAGGAAGAAAACTCATTTGTTACCACTTGTACTCAATTTATTACCAGAAAACAAACTTTTTTTTTTCAGGACATAATGAGTAACAGACATCTCCCATATATTTAAATAGTAACAATGACTGATTTTGTAACACAATCAGTGATTTCACACCAATATATAAATGTGTTGCGTTAATTATTTGGTCACTTCCTGACAAAGCACACATTTAATGAGGAAGAAGTATACATCAAATTGAACTGCTGGTATGTAACATGTCACACAAAATCTGACTTATTTGAAACTTAATGCTGCAGAGGGACCCAAATGCACAAAATTAGATTATTTCATATTTTTTAAGTGTAGTATTACATTAGATTACTGGTTTAAGCTTTCATATCTGTTCTTAAAATACCAAAAATAGCGATGTATTTCTTATTAGCAAGTGGTCCATCATACTTGTACACCTGCATCTCTGGTGCAAGCTTCCATGAAGACCACTTGTTTAACAAAGCCTGGCACTTCCAGGAGTCCATTCTGTTCAGCACGTATTGAAGGCTGTGTCCCTGAAGCTGCTGCAGTGCTGGATTAGAGTGTTAAAACCATCTCAATGTCTAGACGGTGCTAAACGGTGGGCTGAAATAACTCCTGGAGATCACGAAGCGATCGTTCCAATGTGAGAGCCAGCTTCTCTGCGTTGGTTTCCTCACAGCAGTTGAAGGCAGTGATGGAGAAGTGGACGTGATCTTGCTGTGGATTGTAACAGACTGCATAGCCGTCTGGAACCAGCGGTCCAAAACACATCACACTGTCTGTGTTGGCGGGCACCTGTGAGGAAGATGCAACATGCAAGTGCTTTTAACTTTATGATCTTCTCAATGTTTAGGCCTGCAGTGTAAATTGAACAATTTAAATGGGCATGGAATGCTTTGGAAATGCCGAGGGTGGGAAGCAAATCTGGTGCACGTATGCTGAAGTCAAAAACCTCACCCTCTCCATGTAAACGAATGGGATCTTAGCCAAAGTATGCATATATTATAAATATTATATTAAAATAATATTATATATAAATATATATATATATATAATTTTTTTTGATACATTTTATGAAAGAATAATTTTTTCCCCAAATATGGTTTCTGTCATTTTAGGTAGTTCTCATCTCGCTGATGTATGCTGAAGTGTTCATTTATCTAATAAGACCTTGATACCTCGGCTCCATTTCAAGTTTATTACTTTGCAGACTCTGGCTCCAAATAACATCATCCATGACAGATGACAGCTGCCATATCTGGGATTTTTGGCTTAATTTGTCATTTTACAGTCTATGCTGAGAAGAGTGTAACAAGCCACAACACAACAGACCTGCAATGCACTCAAGATGGGGATGGATTAAGGAGGTAACCATATCAAAAACTCACGATGCAATAATATAAAAAATGATTATGGGCAAAAAAAAATTATGGGCATTTTTACCTTTAAGCCATTTTTTCTAAAAATGAAAATGGCTGGTCAATAGGGGATACTGAGGCGCTGCAAAGTGATGCAAAGCAGAATTTTCTTCATCATTACTCCAGTTTTCAGTGTCACATGATCTTTTAGAAATCATTACAATTTATTTACCTCTCAAGAAACATTTCTGATTATTATCGATGTTGAAAACAATTTTGCTGCTTGATATTTTGTGAAGAAATGATGATGCACTTTATTTTCAGGATTTTTTGATAAATATAAAAGTTTAATGAACAGCATTTATTTGCATTTATCAGATATATTAATTAATTTGTTAATGCATTTATTAAATATAAATCTTTTTAAATGTCTTCACTCACTTTTTGTCACTTTCATGCTTGAATAAAATTAATAATTTCTCTCTCCTTTTTAAATCTTATACAAATGTTTGAGTGGTATCATTGTTTCCACAAAAATATTAAGCAGCAAAAATGTTTCTAACAATGATAATAATAAGAAATGTTTCTTGAGCAGCAAATAAGCATATTAGAATGATTTCTGAAGGATTATGTGAAACTGAAACTTCTTTGTAAACAAAAACAGATTTATAAACGTTTCTAATGACGAATGTTGTGTTCCCAAATGCAAATTAAAGCAGCTCAAACCAAGCGCAGCACTAACAGTGAATCACAATTAAAAACAGTACTGTAACAGCAGACACACTACAGACTATTATATAACTACTGCACAAACGTTGTGAATTTTATGACAGCACTAGCAGTCTCAAATTCTCACCGCCATTCATAAAAAGGCACGGGACCGGTGTCAGTGCTGAATCTGCTTGCGTTTGGTGCTTTGAATCATTGAATTCTTTGAACTGTCTTGCAGAAGTAAATTTGATTTTATCTTTACAAAAATTCCTTTCACAAGACATTTAAATGAAGACCAAAACAAAAAAACAAACAAACAAAAAAAAATGGATCATGGAGCTTGGACAGAGTTGGCTAGCTGGATGCGATGTAAGTCATGCCTTTTATTGTTTTCCCTGTTTTTTTATTTAAGAGTCCTGTTACCGATGCATTGTGGACAGCGACACAGAAGGAAACTGAAACAATGCAGTTTAACTTGAGGCGATCATCGCGGTCCAAGCACAACGCTTTGTGTAGATGATAGCCAATGAACATCTCTCTTTTCAAGTAAAATATGAGTCTTTATGGGAGTTATTGTATGCACAATATTAAAATAGATTAGTTGGACATACATTTAGTCATGTCTGACAACTTGACAATTATATTGTCAATACCATTAAAATTAAGATAAAAAATTTAATGGTCTATAAGTATTTAGGAGATTACAGTATTCACATACTACTTATATTGGCCTTTATTAAACGTTATGAAAATATAATGAATTCATATGCCATTTTTTACTACAAGTCAATTTACAGAAAAATTTTCACAGTCTTTAAACTGAGATCTTGAAGGATTTGCTATCCTGTGGCATTTTTTGGTGTAATTGAGTTTTGGACTCTGACTCGAGTCCGACTTGAGTCACTATTCTTTGGACTCGAGTCCGACTCGTGACTCGACTTGGACTCGCGGACTGATGACTCGTACTTGGACTCGGACTCGAGGATATATAAAATCGGACTTGAGCATTCATCACGTTGTTTTTGACTAAATATGTTATAAAAAAAATTATATAAGGTGTTACACTTTTTCTGTTTCGTGCCCAAGACCGGCCGGGATCTATTTTTTCCCCTCACAGACACTGCTACCGCGGCTTGGTTTCTTTATTTTTACTTGACAACACACTCACTGACGTCATTAAGTTCGTGCATGTCAGATCAGATTACATGATTTTTTTTGCCTGTTGCGATAGTCACTGTGTCAGATGGATGACGCAATTTTTTGACTCCTAAAATCCTGTGGTGTCGTGAACAAGAAACATGTCAGACTAACGTTACACGTTGCTTTCTGACCAGTCGCGTGCCGTCTCACACACACACACACACACACACACACACACACACACATTCACTTGAACACATACAAACGCACTCACGCTAAATCACTCGGTCACTCACACACAAACGCGCTCTCTCTCTCTCACACACACTCTCTCTCGGCATATCGTATTGATTTTTACGTTTTAAGTATCTTTAAAATACAGTGTCCTGTAAAATGCACGTTTCTTTTTTTCGCTGAGTGTATTTCTGTAATACAGTGTTAAAGGATTAGTTCACACAAAATTGAAAATTTCCTAATCATTTACTCCTCCCAATGCCATCCAGGATATCCATGGCTTTTTTTCTTCAGTGGAAAATAAATTGTTTTTTAAGGAAAACATTTCAGGATGTTTTCTTCATATAATGGACTTCAATGCCTACCAACTCAATACATTTTATCAGTTCTTTGAAGGTCCCAGAGTGGAGACATGTAGGCACTGGGAGCTCTAGACTCGACTCGACTCGGACTCGAACTCTGGTAATGGTGACTCGACTTGGACTCGACTCGGACTCTTCTTTGGTGACTCGGACTTGGACTCGGACTTGAACAATGGGACTCGAGACTCGACTCGGACTCGACAGTTGGTGACTTGACTACAACACTGTGCTATGCTACCTCGTGTGGACGACATTAGTATTATGGCCTTCATCTCTAAATCACATTAATATAAATGGCTGATATATTTTTAATAATTACACTTTTAATGATTACTTACAAAACACCCACATTAAACTCAAATTCACTGATTCGTGACATCTTATTTTATGCTTTAACAATTGAATTTTCAACTTCCATTTTTTAGCTAAGCAGTAATGATACATTATGTCACTTTTTAAATGGTTATTTAACAATTGCATTCAGTCCTGCTGCCTGCATTAACAGTGTGACCCCGCCCGCCCGCCCAATTTTTTAAGTACCAGCCGCCACTGCCCAAAATATTGAAATCTGATGTTTGAACTATTTAAAAAAACTAAAAGATACATTAAATGTAAAATTAAAACCGCCAGTAGGTGGCAACAAGTCACTGTTAATAAGTGAGTCACTGCAATTGAACCGAATCATTTAAATGGTTGATTCATTCAGGAACAAAACCATCATGTTGCTCAGAGACGCAAAACAGTGCTGTGGCTGTGTTTGGAATTATTTCTGTTGCCAAAATAGAGCAAAAACAGGCAAATATAGTGTCTAAAACGTAAGTAAATAAAAGTAATGTAAATATTAACTTCTTGTTTATTGAACTGTTGTACAAAATCAATATTACATTTGTAATCATGCTGACTTTTGGAGAAAAAAAACGTCACTCTTCGTGTGATATTAACTATACGAAATGATTTAAATATATACATTTTCTGCCCCATCTCTTGAATTATGAGAAAATTCTAAATGCATTTTAATAGACCGATTCATGCAGTGAAAGAACGCACTCTAAATGCAGATGCACACTAGTTTAACCAATGTTAACATACTGGACTTCCTCACCTAATGTATGCGTGCACTCTGTAGGTGTGTTTTGTTTGCTTTTTGCGATATACTCTATAATATCAAATCGCACATTGTTAAACCTACAATTTACGATATTATAGCAGACCATACATATCGCACACCCCTATACTGTTTAGATTTTTATAATGCATTGTCTTCTTATCGATCCACCAGTTCACATTTAAAGCTCTGCGTTCACAGTCTGAACTGTGAACAAAACAACAGATTTATTGAAAATGCTCATTCATTCTCTGCCAGCAGGTGGAGTTTGGTAGAAATAGAACTGTTTCCCTAGCCTGGGTGCCAGCCCGAACCCCGCCCACAACATTTTTTGGACGGGAAGTTCGGTCTGGACTCGATCCATTGAGGAGTAATTATGCTCGGCTCCCAGAAGGCCGAGCCAATCAAATTGCCAGGGCGGGCTTTAATCGATGATGGACAGACTATCTGCGGTTGCGTAAGATAGGGCGTCTTGGAAGGTAGGCTCACGATCTCTTTTCTCTGAAGCCTCAGATGAACACGCTTCTTCAGCCTTGTCTCTTTCGTCGTCCTTTCATTTTTTAAAGTTAGTCAAGTCGCGTTGCAACCGTGTAATAAAGTTGAGACAGGGCCGACAAATGCGATAAGATTTATTTTCATTATTGTCGAGATCTAATCCTAAACAGAGAACTTGTTCGTATATACATGCACCTTTTGTGTTTCTATCAAAAATGTTATTCGTGCTTGTAAGTACTCCGCGAATTCTTAAATTCTTTTTACAACAGCGGCAAAGATCATTTACACTCATTACTTTCCTACTTCTTCCAGTTCCAGCGTGCGTGCGTGCAGTTGAACTCTGTTGACAACTATGCGTTGCTCAACATACGTCACTTACTGGGTTGTTCTGATTGGTTGTAGGTCTATCCAATTGAGTGCAGAGTTTTTTTTTTTACTGGTTCGGTTAAGACACGCCCCACAATTCAAGTGCAATGGAGCAGTATCAGACTCACATTCTGCCTAGAATATGAGTATGACGCACTGATCTATATATGACTGGATCGCTCATCGTGTTCTAAACTGCCAGCAGGCAGTGAAGCCACCGGAAGTGTTCGATCCGCCATCTTACTAATCCCTACCGGCAGAGCGCACCATTGAGTCACATTCAAACCGCTGTCCTAAAATCACCCGATTTGAAGCGAATCAGTCAAACGGGACTAGTTTTTATGTTACGTGTATGTAAATTAATGTTTACTTCAGGTGTTATCTGCAGTGTTTATGGTCTTTTGGGGCAGTATAAGCGATATATTTAAACCGTTTAGGTGGGTGTGTCTGCTGCGCACTGAGACACAGGTAACGATCCAACACAAAATATAGCTTTTTTCATTATGAAACATAATTATTCAGGAATTATTAAACATGGACGTATTAGTATCAGAAATGGATTTGAATATATTACAATGAATAATACAGCCTCTGTTAATATTGGTATATACTGAACTGAAAAGCTTAACTTACTATCTTGGAAATAAAGCCTTTAAATGTCTTTAAATCCATACTGTGTATAGTAAGTTATTTCTCTGAATAAATTATGATGTGTATATTTTTAATGTCATGATTTAGCAACATCTATTTCAGACTCTCCAAGATCGCGCAAATATGTTTACTAGCAGTAACGTTACTGTTTACATGCAAAATATTGTAATGCTAAATTAATAATTATTTTAACAACCGTTTGAATCATTACCTGCTTCAAAATGAATGCTGTTAATGAAGTCATTGTTGAAACATTTGCACTTAGCGCCGAATAACGAATAAAAACACTAAATTATATAAACAATGAATAACTGTACAAGGCAAATAAAGGTATACAAAGCATAAATCTTTCTTCAGATTTCAGAATGAGCACTTTGTCGTTTGTTTTGTTTGTTGAGGTCGTGTCCGTCTGATGTTTATCATGTTCATGATGTTCGCTACTGTAATGAACATAGCTTTTTAATAAGTAGGGGAAGTTCCAGACATTTAAAAAAATAACTGTTTATATGCCTAGGGTGTTTGCATTGCAAGAATGTACAGGGATACTTCAGATTTAAAAACGCTGACTTGTTATGTCATGTTTTCTCATTAAAATCATACAATTTCCTATTAATTCAATAGAACGTTTATGCACACTAGGGATTACCAATATGGCGGCGCTGCAGCTTCAATTTTATGACGTCATGAGCAATCCAGTTCTATATTATAGATCAGTGGTATGACGAAGTCAGGCTACTGTTTCCCGGGCAACAGCAGAACACAAAGCAGGGCAGCACCGGACTTTGGAAGGTGCAGCGCTCATGTTTATTTAATGAAATCATCGCCTTTCAAAGTTTAATCGTAACATTCAGCCATATTGCAATTCTGGTCTTTCCGTCCCCAAATTAAGACCTCTTGAAATCATTAAGACTTTCTTGTACAATTTAAGATTTTTTAAGACCTTAAATTAGATACAACTAAATGTAAGACTTTTTAAGACCCTGCGGAAACCCTGAATATGCAGCATTTTTACATCATAAAACATAATTTAGAATTAATGGTTTATTTTCTGTCCTGTTTTTGACCCCGTTCTCATGAGAACGCTCCGTTTGAATAGATGTGGAGGATTGTAGACTTGGAAGTAAATGCCACTGCTGTGATTGGCTAAACGTTGTGTATGTTTGATAGCCTGCATCCTTCACAGATGGATGCTGCTGTGATTTAGGTCAAAAATGCATAAATACTCATATCAAATGATCTGTTTAACAGACAAAGCAATAGTGATCACGTAATAAAAACAGTTAATCACATTTGTGCGATGTCGGATTCTCTGTAGTTGCACAGCATCGACTTTTAGTTTCAATCTGAAAATCCACATCAAATTGTGCCTTGTTTGTAAACGAATCTGAGGTCAAATGAAGTGAACAAAAGACCGAGTTCTTATCGACGCGGTTTGGATCTTTATTAAAAACCAAGTTCATTCACTCTTTCCTAATGATGTGATCAGAAGGAAGGCAATGCAAACATTGTTTTTCCACAACTTGGCACTGAACAGCGTCTTTTTGTCTTCAGAGCATCTTGATCACTTGGTTTCTGCGTAGACCTGCATGTTCGCCTCTCTCACAAACACTACATGCACAAATCGGTGGGTGGGGCTAAACAGGCAATGTAGAATTGGTGGGCGGGGCTAAACATGCAGCGCTGTAGAATCGGTGGGCGGGGCTAAATAGGCAATGATTTAGAATAGGTGGGCAGGGCTAAACAGGCAGTGATGTAGAATCAAGCGTTGATCTTCTGGGGAGGCGGTGCTTATCCACACTATTACATCATAGAGTACAACATTCCACAAGCTGTCTTTTTGGCAGACTGCTGTCAATATAAGTTTTTTAGACTAACAAGATAGTTTTGAGTTCTGAAACTTACAGGATGTTTTTATAGTACAATGGCTTCTTATATGTCAAAAGATCAAGGGAATTTTGGTTTCTCAGTTCAAGACCCCTTTAAGACAGCTTTTGTTTTAATGTAACTAAAAGTTACCTGTCCTGTTCGGAGTTTCCAGTGAGTGGCAAGCCCATAGGCCGTGTCCATGAAGATTCGGGGCACACTCAGTCCCTCCTCGATGGCTTGAAGTTTAAGACCCAGCAAGTGGCGATCGATACCCTGCCCCATCAGCGACTGATCAAAAATAACACTCATTATACAGTCAACAAATACGGATCTGGGCAGAGAGTCAGAAGTTCCCATGTTATTCACCTGCTCTGTGAGGACGCTGTATGCATCAACAGCCTCTCTCAGGAGCTGCACCTTAGCTTCTCTCTAAAACACATGCCAACACAAACACGTATTTAATGATCAGCGTTACTTATGAATGTGACATCTCACGTGGTCTCCCTCTCCACCATGCTAATAGACCAATTTTGGTGTTTGGAGCCTATCTGGTGTCAGAAAATGAGTTTTAATGAAGCAGTCTATGGAATAAAAGATTAAAAAAAAAAATCACTGTGTTTATATTTCAAAATTCTGACTTTTTTCTCGCAATTCCAAGATTATATTTCACAATTCTGATAAGAAAAATAAACTTCTTCAATCTCTTTTATCCCCTCGGCTCGGAATCATGAGATTATATCCAAGACTTCGTTTTTTTTTTCTCAGAATTGACAAACTCGCTGTTTTTGAGTTAAATTGAGTTATAAAGTCAGAACTAGGAGATATAAGCTTACATTTGCGAGAAAATAAAAAATAAAAAAATCAGAATTGTGAGATAAAATAGGTAAATGTTATGTAAAATGTTACAGGTTTAAATGGTATTTCATGCTGTAACTGTAAATAAAACATGCCCCCTATGAACTGCATATAGACATATCGTTTAAATCTAATTTATGCTTTAAAAGTAGAGTAATAATCATAGCAGGTTTCATCCATAGTTTGTCTGTTTAAACCAGAGATGCAAACAGGTAATGGGGAAAAATGGTGAAACATTGTGCAAATTGGGGCATGCTCCACATGGCATTTCTTTTAAAGATATTTGCTTTACATGCTCATTTGTAGTTACTTTAAAGGGTTAGTTCACCCAAAAATGAAAATTAGTCTTTGTTTTACTTACCCCCTAGGCATCCTAGGTGTATATGACTTTCTTCTTTCAGACGAATCCAGTCGGAGTTATATTAAAAGTGGCCTTTGATCTTTCAAGCTCTATCATTGCAGTCAGCGGGTGTTGCATTGCTTCAGTCCAAAAGAAGTGAAATAAAAAGCGCCCATACATGAAAAAAAAAAAAAAAAAGTGTCTCACACGGCTCTGGGGGGTGAACAAAGGCCTCCTGTAGCGAATTAATGCATTTTTGTAAGAAAAATATCCATTTCCAAAACGTAATAATCACTTTAATCTATCTTGCACCAAAAGTTGTACATAGAAGCTGCGCTTCCGCGTTCGTCACTTCTGAGTGTTGCATGCGCAAAGCTGACCTCATACTAGGGCTGCACGATTATGACAAAAATCATAGTTGTTGATTATTCCGTTGAAATTGTAATTGTGATTATTAATTATGATTATCAAAATTTACATTGAATGATGTTTATACCATTGTTTGATGCAACTGCATGTCATGTTTTTATATGAAAATAAACAAGCTGAAAACACTAACTGAAAAACCTTAAGTGCTTTTCCATAGTATTAAAGACAAAGACATAAATAAAAAAAAGATGGCAGCACAAGGCTCAGCGTCTTACCAGATTTCAGAAAATAGTGTTAATTTACCTGGTTATTTCCTTTGTGTTCGGTCGATTCAGTTATGTGAACTACAGCTACAGTAAACAGTCACTTTTGGACATCAACAAACGGTGTTCCAACATAGTTTTAGATCATCCTTTTGACTTCAGCGAACTCCTGCTGGAGCTACAGAGATCACCGCAGACAAGCTGATCACTCACACCGACCGGAAGTGTTCGGCGCTGGCGTCGAGATCGTAAACAAAGACGGGGAAAGCGTGGAGGGCTGCGTGCTATGCTAAGGCTAAACCCACACCGACCAGCTCTGCCCAGCATCTTCCTTGCCAATGTACGGTCTCTGGTGAACAAGATGGACGAACTAAAGATCTGGACCCTCACACAGAAATGGCTTATGCACTGCAATGTTATGTTCTTCACTGAAACATGGCTCTGTAACGATGTTCCGAACAGCGTGGTGCATATGGATGGACGCTCTTTCTTCAGGGCTGACAGAGTAGCAGCAACCACTGCTAAAAACAAGGGTGGTGGACTCTGTCATTGTTGATACCTACTGCTCTGCTGATCTGGAGTTCCCAATTATCAAGTGCAGGCCATTCTACCTACCTCATGAGTTTACTTGCATTTTTGCTGCTGCAGTTTATGTACCGACGGACGCTAATGCTAACGTGGCTATGAAAGAACTTTGGGCTGCTATTAGCAAATTACAAACCTTGCACCCGGATGGGGCCTTTATTGTTGCTGGGGACTTTAATCACTGCACTTTAAGATCTGTTCTCCCTAAATTTCACCAAAATGTCTCCCGCACTACAAGAGGACATAAAATATTGGACCTGGGTCAGTCTGACCACCTCTCTTTGTTCCTGCTCGCCAAGTATACCCCGGTGATCAAATGTGTGAAACCTACAATAAGAACTGTTAAAATCTGGCTGGAAGGTGCTGACTCCCTTCTTCAACATCAATTCCAGCACACAGACTGGAGTGAGTTTGCTGCCCAGGCCACCACAAACTCTCAGCTCAACATTGACACGTACACCAACTCTTGGAGCACATCAACAGGTGTGTGGGCAGAGTGACCACACATAAAAAAATAATTTTCCCCAATCAGAAGCCCTGGATGAACAGAGAGGTTCGCCTCCTGCTCAAAGCAAGAGATGCAGCCTTCAGGTCTGGAGACCGGGAGGATTACAGCTCAGTCAGAGCCAACCTAAGGAAAGGTATCTGCCAGGCAAAACTCACACACAAACGGAGGATTGAAGAACACTTCAATTCTTCGGACCTCCGGTGTATGTGCCAAGGCATACAGACTATCACAGACTACAAACCACCCAGAACTGTGCCTCCCTCCAGCTCTGCCTCCCTCCCTGACGAGCTCAATCACTTTTATGCTCATTTTGATCAAAATAATAAGGAGGTCTCCCTCAAAGCTAAGCACCAACCCAATAAACTGCCTCTCACACTCTCCACCTCAGATGTTTACTCCACTCTGTGTAAGGTGAATACACGGAAGGGTTCAGCTGGCCCTGACTGAATATCTGGTCGTAAGCCTGTGTGGAGGAGCTGGCTGAGGTCTTCACAGCCTTTTTTAATCTGTCCCTAGCCCAGACAACTGTCCCCACTTGTTTCAAAACCTCCACCATCGTGACAACACCGAAGCACTCCACTGCCTCGGCCCTTAACGACTTCCATCCTGTCAACCTCACCCCCATCATAGCCAAGTGCTTTGAGAGGCTGGTTGTATCCCATTTAAAATCCTGTCTCCCTGCTACACTAGACCCATTTCAATCGACACAATAGGTCAACAGAGGATGCCATCTCTACGGCACTTCACTCTGTCCTCACCCACCTGGACAGTCAAAATACACATGTGAGAATGCTTTTCATTGATTTCAGTTCTGCTTTAATACTGTAATCCCCTCCAAGCTGATCTCCAAGCTCAGCCAGCTTGGAATCAGCACATCCCTCTGCAACTGGATTCTAGATTTTCTGACTAGCAGACCTCAGTCTGTTAAGTTAGATAACCTCTCCTCCTCCATCATCACCCTGAACACAGGGTGTTCCACAGGGCTGTGTACCGAGCCCTCTTCCGTACTCCTTATTCACCCATGACTGCGTTCCTGTTTATGGCTCCAACACCATAATCAAATTCGCAGATGACACCACGGTGGTAGGTCTGTAGGTCTATTATAATTTGGCCATCAAATTGCCTCACTATTTCAATTCAGCACCGCATTTCACACACATGCGCGCAAATGAGGATTAGAGCCTGTAGCCGGTGAAGAAGTCTCCATCCACAAACAGACGTAGCCTACATCGTCTACATTGCACTTTAACAAGTAATCTGAACGGCCTATTTACAGTATGTACAATATTTTAAACGACCCCTCACTAACTGAGTTTAATGCCACAGTTATGTTAGAATGCATCTCACTCGTTTCTGTTGGGGTTCCTTCTGGCTCGTCATGGGGCGCACGGTCCGGAGCGCTGTATGACTGATGCATCCATTCAATTGAACTTTACTACAAATATATGAATTCACCTGTTTTAAATTCTTTATATGTAACGTGTTCATTTATGGCAAATATTTAGTGTTAAACTGTTGGTCTTTAAATGAAATCTACTACTGATTTTCACTGTTGACTGATTTTGCAGAACATTGCGGTGTCTGAAATCGCTCACTCGTTCACTCATTCACTAATGCCTATATAGTGTATGGCAGTTGAGTGGACTATAATCAGAAAGGAGTGAACGAAATAAGTGAACGGATTCGGGCGGTGACGTATACACTGTGCATGAGACTTGGAGCGGTTGCAAAAACATTGTCACATATGCACTTTTATATTACATGTAAATAATATTAATACCAATAACACTCAAAATTACTTTATTGTAATTATACATACCTCCCGTAAGCTTTGTGTTTTCATTGATGGTATATTATTTATTTGTTTTGTAATGCTTGATGAATGTATCACAATGAATGTTCATAATCATATTATTAAAATACTGAGAACAAAAATAAACACACATTAACACGTTCATAATTTTATGTAATTATTTTTTTAGTATCCTGAAACTCTCCCGAGCAGCGTTTTGAGCTCAGATAAGATAATCGTCATAGAGCGCCCTCAGGCGACCGTTAATTTTACATCAGAATGAATACGCTACCTACAGGTGATTTACGAACATTTTTAAATTAGCCACCAAATTATCATCATTTTTAGCAATGATGCCACCTCAGTAAATTAGTAAAATATTAAACTGAGTTTTTAACTACATAATTTATTTTAATATGAATAATGTATGAAATAAACGTTAAAGCGTAAATAATAAAGTTGTAAATGGCATTCCTCATTCAAACTCGCTCGCCCCCGCTCTCTCTTCCAGCTCGTCGCTACTCCGCATTGGATTGTGGGAAATAGTGCTTCAGCGAGTGTACATCAGTTGTACACTCGAAATCAGAATGCATTGTGGGTAAAAAGTAGTGAATGAATATAGGGAATGAAGTCGTTCACTCAGAATTCGGACAGCACTACACCCGATATAGTGCACTATATAGTGGATAGGGAGTGGTTTCGGACAGCATTAGACTGATAACTTCCGTGCACAAATGCGGCAAATTTGTCACAGGATGTGCAGTATGACCGTTGTGTCTGACTATATATGAACTAGCTGTTTTAAATATAGTATTTTTATATTTAACGTTAATTTATCAGTATGTTTGAAAGTATATTTTTTTCGATTATTGGTGATTCCATAGGCTCACTCTCGCGCACCTACGCGGTTTAAAACACCAAATAGTTATGCTATGACAAGTACAGAGAGTCTCTCTGTACTCTCTCTCTCTCCATCCATGCACGATAATATCGTGTATCGTCGATCTCACAGGCTGACGATATGACGATTTGAAAAATGACCATATAGCCCAACACTAGTGGAGCGTGTGGAGTTTCAAGTTACTTGGCATCCACATCTCTGATGACCTCAACTGGTCCCTAAACACCTCCACCCTGATCAAAAACCCTGATACGGAGCCTTAAGAAAGTTCACCTGAGTCCCAGGATCCTTGTGGAATTCTACCTCTCAGTATGATACAGCAATTGCTCCGCATCTGACCGCAAAGCACTCCCGTGGGTGGTGAAAACTGCTCAACGGATCACTGGCACCCAGTTAACTACTATTGAGAACATTTAACACAAGCGCTGCCTGGGCAGGGCAAGGAACATCATCAAGGATGCCTCTCACCCTAACCATGGACTTTTCACCCTCCTTCCATCCGGCAGGCGTTACAGGAGCCTACGCTCTCGTACTAGTAGGTTCAAGATGAGCTTCATCCCCCAGGCTGTGACCATTCTGAACTCCACACCACCCATCTTCTAACCTGCACCTGCTTTCTTACTGCACTGGTCATAGTACTTTACATACATGTATTTGCACTACTCATATTTTGCACATTGTACATTGTTCAAGCTATTACACTGTAAACTGTTTAACGTTGTTACTGTTCAAAGCACAGTAAATTATTTCTATAAAAATATTGCACTACTGATATTTTGCATATAATACATTGTTTAACAATACTACTGTACACTCAACCAACTGTATTTATTACCACTGTTCTTACACTGCTGCTGTTCATAATGTACATATAATCTACATTGCATTCCTATTTATACTCTGTACACACTCTTCTTAATACTGTATTTAGCAGCTCCACTGTACATTCTGTAAATCATAGCTTCACTTACTCTGCACTTATATGTATAAAACACTATATTCTTGCACTTCTGGTTAGATGCTAACTGCATTTCATTAGCTCTGTACTTGTGCTCTGCATAATGACAATAAAGTTGAATCTAATCTAAAAAAAAAAACAAATTAAGCCTCAAATGTCAAATGTACATCAGACTGGTTTCTTTAAATTATATATAAAAAAAGTGAAAATATGAATCGTATTACAATGTTATACTAAAACAATGGAAAAACCCTTAAGATAACATGTAGAAAGAAAAAAAACATATCTTAAGCGTGCAGAATAACATAAGTGGTCTTTGAACGATTACGTAATTGTGGCATCTATTATTGTAATCGCGATTAGAAATTTGATTTGTACCTGCTTCATCTACAACAGTGAGCGCAAGCTAGATTCAAGTTATTATGACGTTTTGAATATGGATATTTTTCTTACAAAAACGCACAAACACACTTTTTATTTAACTTCTTTTGAACTGAAGCAATGCAACATTCGCTGACTGCAATGAGAGTGCTTGAAAGATCAAAAGACAACTTTTTAATACAACTCCGACTGGTTTCGTCTGAAAGAAGAAAGTCATATACACATAGGATGCCTCAGGGGTGAGTAAAACAGCCTAATTTTCATTTTCGGGTGAACTAAGCCTTTAAGGTATTTTTAAAGTATTTTATACAACCTTATATATCCTTATATATTTAACATATTGTTGCAACATTTTACAAAAATCAAGATTGAATATATTTGGTAAAATAACATCTTATAAAAGATGAAGTGCTATGAAGGCTATTTCTGACCCTGGACCACAAAACCAGTCTTAAGTCGCTGGGGTATATTTGTAGCAATAGCCAAAAATGCATTGTATGGGTCAAAATTATTAATTTTTCTTTTATTCCAAAAATCATTAGGATATTAAGTAAAGATCATGTTCCGTGAAGATATTTTGTAAATTTCCTACTGTTAACATATCAAAACTTATTTTTTGATTAGTAATATTGCCAAGAACTTTTTTCTCAATATTTAGATTTTTTTGCACCCTCAGATTCCAGATTTTCAAATAGTTGTATCTTGGGCCAAATATTGTCCTATCCTAACAAACCATACATCAATGGAAAGATTATTTATTATGTATATTTATTATATATGTATAATTGAATTTTTATTTATTATTTGAAAATTTTGACTTTTTTTGTGGTTTTGTGTTACATTTTAAAATATATTGGCTTATTAGATGGCAATTAGGGTGCTGGTACTAGTATTGGTACCGAACGGTTCCCGGGCAAATTCCAAATGGAAGTGATCATCCCTATCCCCTTGGAGTGGGGACTTTGGAGTGAGCAGGGTATGTGTGTGCCATTAAGTAGTCATTAGGAATGCACTTTGCAAAAGGAGCGACATAATTTCCTCATTATCTTCGTATGGGATGTTCCCGTCAGCAGATGTGGCTGTTTTACTGTCATAAATGTCTTTTTATTGTTATTAGCATAACTGTTGCAAATAAACATACATTTTATATTTTAAAAAGTTTTAAAAATATGCTATATAATATATAAAAACTATTTTATATATATATATATATATATATATATATATATATATATATATATATATAATATATATATATATATATATATATATAAAACTTTTAAAAATATAAAATGTATATCGTTTTTATGTCTGTGCTCATCAGCGAATCTGCTGACGGACACGTGCTGCGTTGTCACGGGAACAGCCCAGCTGACGATAATGAGGAAATTATGTCACTCCTTTTTCCAAGTGCATTCCTAATGACTACTTAATGTGCCCTGCTCACTCCAAAGTCCCCACTGCAAGGGGATAAGGATGATTACTTCCATTTGGAATTTGCCCGGGAACCGTTCGGTACCAATACTAGCACCAGCACGCCCCTAATGGCAATGCTTACCTAAAGTGCAAAATGTTTGCCCTCTCTCTGTCTCTTTACTCTCCTTCCCACATCTAAGACCTCAAATACATAAAATATTACCTTTTTTAGGCAGTTTTTAAATGTAAAGAAAATACAAAACTTACTGAAACAACCAGGGGCCAGTTGCATAAACTTAACCACCGTTATGACTGTCTTAAGAACAAGTTTGGCCAACTAGCAGTTGTCTTACTTTTCCCATACAAATAAGACCAATCTACCTTTTCATAACTGAACTGAAAAAGTTATGACCAATCTTGAAGAAAAAAAAATTAGATGACTTAACTTTTTAAGACTAGTCTAAGATTACGTTTACACAACAACGATGTAGTCAAAAATGGAAAGGTTTTTCCCTTGCGTTTTTAAAAGGTTTCACGTATACACAACAATGTATTCAAAGCGTTTTGCATTATTACGTATGCCAGGCCAGCAGTTGGTGCTGTCACCTTGTTAATAAACAGCACCTGTAGGGAAGTGACAATTATATGTTGTATTTGATGCGTCTCCGCTGTTCAATCCACACTTTACTGAAAAAGCGTTAGCAAACTCTTGAGCAGCAACAGTACCATGTACTCCGCCACTGTTGTGTATTTTTGTTCCTGCTTGCCTTTAAAATCTACACGTACTGCACATGTCTACAAACCTAACACGTACTACGTATGCGCACGACGCCATTCCCGTTTTGGGTGTTTAAACGGAAATGATAACGGTGCCGTTTTCCCAAAACTTCCACTTTGAAACCCGTTCTCAAAAATATAAATTTTCAGTGTAAATGAACAGTCAAAACGCATTACATTTTTTTCCTGTTTTTGGCTGAAAACGTTGTTGTGTAAACAGCCCCTAAACAGTTTATGCAACCGGCCCCAGTTCTTTATTTACCTTTGTAAGACCACAAGCACCCTGTAAGACCCCTTTGCAAGACCCTCCTCCCCTCATAAAAACACTTTCTCATTGCATCGTGATCGAATATGATAGTTTTTTTTGTGTTTTTATGATGCTGCAATTGTGGTAGTTACGTTGGTGTGTGGTATGGTTTAGTCCATTACTCACAGAAACGGCACCATCGTCAAAGGCCCGTATGAAGCTCAGCATCTGATTGGTCGGAGAGCGGATGTAGTCTGTTCTTCCTCCCTGGAACATCCTCAGAGAGGCGATGTCACAGGCTGCACACACTTCACTGTGGACTCTAGCAGAGAACCGGAGCCAAACGCAAACTTTATTTATTCACTTTTATCATCCGTGATTACTGGATGATGCCAGAACTACTACTTCTTAAAGACTCACCGGTAGTAGGCCAGCTGAATCGCCACCTGGATGAAGGAGTTTGGACTCAGCTTAAGTTGTTTGACAAACTCTTTTCCAAAGCACTGGAAGTTAAAACATTTGATGTCCAAATCGTTGATGAGACTGAGGGAAGAATTTAGTTTTAAAAATACAAATTAGCATATTATTATCAGCATTCAGTTCTTTATTTCCTCCACTTCTTAATAAATGTAAGAGACAAAGTCATTCTCAAATTTGCAAAGAAAACTCAATACTCAATCCATTATGGTGAACCTGGATTGTAGTCGTACTGCACCAACCAGAACAGGGGCAGTATTTGCTGACCAGTTAAAATTCAGTGCCCAATACTTCAACAACTGCCAGACAGTCCTGAAGGTTTTTGCACATTATAGCCTCAAACACATTCATGCCTCAAAATACAGCTGATGCCAACATTCTTTAAACTGCAAATATTTACACATACAGACTTATGTTTGACTTGGCTTTGGCTTTTATTATTCAAACATAGCTGACGGATGTAGAATAATTCCCACATGAAAAAAACTATAGTGTTTTTAAATCATACTATACAGTAAAGTGTGTTATACTGTATATATTATAGTATTTACAACACTTTGTTGATGAATGCTATAGCATACTGTAGTATTAACTATAGCGAACTTATAAACTGTAATAAATACTGTAGTATACTTCAGTTTTTACTACAGTAAACTGTATTGTATTGCAGTATAATATACCCTATAGTTGTAGAAAACTTAGTACAGTATTGGGTAAAGTAATTTGTTTATATTACCATAGTTGTTATATTACCACAGCAGCTATAGAATTACCACAACAAATTTATTTACTACAAATTACTATAGTATTTTTTTAATGTGGGTTAATAGGAAGCTAATGTGTGTGCTCCATGAAACAGAGCAAACATAGGCTACATCTGTGTTGTATCATTTTCTATTACGGTTTCATCTGTGCTGTGCTGTCTTTACAGCTAGAGATACCAGAATGGCTCCATCCAAGGTTTTAGATGTCAAGAGAAATGCAATGGTAATTTCCATTGAATTATCTTTTGAATAACAACATGCTGAATCTGTGCTTGTCAGACGTCCAACATTGAAACAGACACAACTAAGATTATTCATTAAAAAATTATTATTATTTAAAATCTGCTTAGTTTTACCATCACTTCATCTTCAGCTTTTTTCTCTACCCCTGCCTCACTGTCTGATGACATTTTTGAATATCAAACAGGTTTTGGGTATCAGACTTGAACTGTACTGAATAAGACAAACTTAAGGGGTGGTTGACTGGTTTTTTTCTAGGCTTGATTGTGTTTATGGGGTGCAGTCTAACATGTGTTCATGCTTCGTTTTTTTAAAAAAAATATTTTTCACAATTTACTTTTATTCCACACCGACCTGTCCCTTCTCTCACAGACACCTCGATTATTTCCTGTTTTTATGAAGCCTCTCCCTCAGAAATACGCAATGGGCTGAGATTGGTCAGCTGGCTCAGTGTGTTGTGATTTGCTTAAGAGCGCGTCTAAATGTGCTTTCAGTTGTATTGTAAACAATGACGTCCTCTATACTTTCAGTTGTATTGTAAACAATGACGGATGCAGAGAATATTAATGAAGAGGATCGTGCAGAGCCTGTGCAAGCTTGGCTCTTACTGGTATGTTGATTTGTGGTTGTCTCATACTGTTGTTTGTAAATGCTACTGCTTCTGTTAGCTTTTAAAGGATTACTCCACCTTAATATGAAAATTGTGTCATTAATCACTTACCCCCATGTCGTTCTAAACCCGTAAAGCTTTGTTTGGTCTTCAAGACACAATTTAAACATGTGGATAAAAACAGGGAGGCTTGAGACTGTCCCATAGACTGCCAAATAAATAACAGTGTCAAGGTCCAGGAAAGTATGAAAAGCATCATCAGACTCCCTGCTCTCACAGTGGTTCAATGGTTACGTATGAAGCGACGAGAATACTTTTTGTACACAAAGAAAGCAAAAATAATGACTTTATTCAACAATTCCTCTCTTCTGTGTCTCTCCAAATCAGTGTAGCTGCATTTTGGCAATTCTGAGCAGTACGCAGATGCCGTACGCTCTTCTATGTCAGCCGCTAAGAGCTGCTGCTTAAGAACACTGGTTTTGAAACTTGTGAATCCATTAAATCATTAGAAGACAGAAATGTGATTCATATATGAACAGATTTGGTATGTGCACCCCTAGTTTTCTCTTCCCTTTTCTCTAAAGCAGCACAACATGACCACGCCCCCTTTGTTGCGTGTTCCCCGGGGGCGGGGTTTATCTGGGTTTGTGACGTAACGGAACGGGTCTAAATGTGCTTTCAGTTGTATTGTAAACAATGACGTCCTCTATACTTGTGTTACTTTGCAGATATTGTTTATGCTCAAACAGCAACATTACACACTAATTAACGTTAAAAAAATTAAATTGCAATCAACCACCCCTTTAACTGGGGCACAGGTCAGGAAGCAGACAGACTGGCTAAACTGACCATCTGCTAGCCGCCTCATGTCACAGGAATCAGCACAATTCTCAGCACATAGAGACTCTTTCACCTAGATATCACACAATAGAGACTGTGTCTGATCCCCGAACTAGAAAATACAAAAAACGATCAACAATTTAATTGTCTAAAATGTCTAATAGGCCTGTCACAATAACAACTTTTTGTTGTGCGTTATATATTGCCCCAGAAATAATTGCGATAAACAATGTTATTGTCCTTTTAAGACCCTTTTATGCCACTAAATATATAATCATAATATAAAAGCATATTAATGCAAGAAGGCCAACACACTTTCAAATGACAACAAACTTTTAATTCTTAAGAATATTTTGATCATGGAAATTGAGTTTTAAAACATAAGATACCTAATAAAACTTGAATAAATAGTAAATAAACCCTTTCTAACAAAAAGTGCTAAGTAACAAGTAGAAAAAAAGAAAAATTCACAAATAACTTGTATGGAGATTTTCTTTTCTCTGTAAATGAAGGGTGCACACTATTGCTGGAAAACACAATCACTACTCAGCAGTCAGATGTTCGTATGCACAAAGGCACAGATCCCTAAACAAGGCCATATCTGCAGATGAAATGTTTTTGTAGAAGCATTTTTTTTTTTATTTGAACTAGTGCCTCATGACTACACCACGTTATGTGCGAGAAGCTGCAAAAGACACAGGCGTAAATGAAATGCAAACAATATGGTGATATTATTTTTTATGTAAATATAATGGGCAATATATTGCGTCACCAAAAATTATTGAGGTCATGTACATAAATTGTGCTATAAGTCAACACATTTATCATTGCAACAGGCCTACTGTCTAACACTTGATGGCTGCTCTGTCAATTCTTCGTCATCAGTTAGGAACCTAGGTGTGCTATTTGATAACAACCTTTTCTTTTCAAAGCCACGTTTCTAGCATTTGTAAAACTGCATTTTTCCATCTCAAAAATATATCTAAATTACGGCCTATGCTCTCAATGTCAAATGCAGAAATGTTAATTCATGCGTTTATGACCTCAAGGTTAGACTATTGTTATGCTCTATTGGGTGGTTGTTCTGCACGCTTAATAAACAAACTCCAGTTAGTCCAAAATGCAGCAGCTAGAGTTCTTACTAGAACCAGGAAGTATGACCATATTAGCCCGGTCCTGTCAACACTGCACTGCCTACCTACTAAACGTCTAAAACTACATGCGCCCCAGAGACAGATCCCCAGTGAAGACTTCGTCACCTCAATTAAATTAAACCATGCCATGCTGGTTTGGTCTGTCCAGAGGAGAACTGGCCCCCGACTAAGCCCGGTTTCTCCCAAGGTTTTTTCTTCATTTCTGTCACCGATGGAGTTTTGGTTCCTTGCTTTTACCTTTGGCTTGCTTAGTTGGGGACACTTGACTGATTGCACAGACAATATTGGAAGCGAGCTGAACTGGATGATAAAATCACTGAATCACCAATGAACTGTCTTTAGCTGGAAAAATTACTCTGTTTCTGTCCTCTTGCATTATTGACAAACTATTTTCCTGTTTGACACTGTAAAGCTGCTTTGACACAATCTTTATTCTATAAAGCGCTATATAAATAAATGTGACTTGACAAAACTCTGTTAACTGTATTGGGATGTCTTCTGATGGTAAAAAGACTGGATCCAACGTTTTTGGTTTTTCTGACATGTTGGAAGAACATAACACAGTGCTGTGTGTTTTTCAAACATGAACTGTGAACTTGATGTGAGTGCCATAATGTCCAGAAACATCCATCTAACGCAGATGTACATGGAGCGAAGAAATTATACTAGCACATATTGAAAACAGAGAAGATGCAGAAAGTGTAAATGGGACTAGAAACTGAAGACCTCACACTTATGGGGCCGTACTGGCAAGTGTCGCAAACTAGATAAAGTAAAGTTGGCAACACTGCTGTAAACTGTAAATGCAACAGAATAGCCCTGCGATAACAATATGGGTGGTACCACAATACTGCTAGGAGACATTAAGTATGGCATTGTGATAATCCTTTGATAACTTTATTAAATTTAGACTGGCAGCTACTGGTCCAAGCTCCTGTGAACTCAAGACTGGACTACTGCAGCCATCTCTAGATCCCATTTGATCTCAGAATTGATGTAGAAGTAGAGTTTCTTGGGCATGGGCAGAGGAACCAAAGGAGCTCGCATTCTGTCCGGTTTCTTACTAACAGAGAAAAATGTTGTCAATAACTGTTACCACACTAATCTGTTCTTAGGCCAACATCTCACTGGCCGAGAGTCTGTGCATGTGCACCTCTCCTCACAAACCTCCAACAGACGAGGATTCATCAAAAACATTGTAGGAGTGACACCATTAAACAAAACAATTTAGCTAGTGAGATGCTGCCTAATAACACAATGCGGAGTTTAGAAATGCGTAGAAGAGTTTGCCTTAAGGCATGATATTAGGTTTGTAAATACCAGTATTCTAGTACATGATCCAACAATGTGGCTATAGGTGGACCTTCAGCTGTCGCATGTTCATACAAGAGACCCCAAGACCCATCCTCACCAACAACAAACTGAACACAGAGCAGAGGGAAAATAAATATATAAAAGAACAAATAAACAGATACAAGAAAAAAAAACAGGTTAACAATGAAAATTAAGAAAAACTAAAACTGATTAAAGTACTTAAATGAAATTAATCATGGTTTACTCAGTTTTAAGAAGGCTGGAAGTGGTTTTAAAGGCTAATGGTGGTCAAATATTGCCTATTTTGCAGGGATTCACATTATTCTGGCAATCTTACATGTATAAAGATGCAGTCTTCCACTGGTTTTTAACATTAACTCTATGAATGACAGCTTTACACATGTTGAGTAATGATGATTATTCTCCAGTAAGACCAGGCCCTGGCCATGCAGCTCACCTGTAGCGTCTTGTCAAACCAGCGATTGCCACTGTTTGAGAAAGTCCCACCACCATGCAAAATCTGTGCTGCCATTCGACTAGAATACCTGCCAAACAACCAACATCCTTAGCACCACATCAAACCATCACCAGCACAGATTAGATGAAAATACACTGCTGAGCTCTAGTAACTGTCAGTATCATCCACAATCAATCAATGTATAAACAACTCTTACTTCTCATCAGAAATCCTCATAACCGGAGAGTCCAAGCACAACGTAAAGATTGATTTCTCTATCAGCCTCACAGATTCTTTATTGATTTTATCTGAAGAGGGGGGAAAAAAATAAACAAACAAAAAGTTAAAATCAAGCATTAAACTCGAGACAGTGGAACTATGCAGCTAGATGGTAAAGAGTGAAATGTAACTGGTCTCAAAATCCACAACGGGTCACATGAATGAAGCCAGAGACTGGCCTCGCATATAACAACACTACTGAGCTTCACTCTTGTTAATGGCAACTCTTTCCCGGTGATGTGTTTAACAGTAGTTGAGTGAGCAGGTCAGGTTTACCTCTGAGCAAGCGCGTGTAAGCCTGACCCCAGGTGTGACGATGCTCGCTGGTCAAAATCCCCATCGGCTGCTTATCGGTTTTCCACGACTGAGAGCGGATCCGCAGCAGCTGAGCATGGATCTGACTTTCTGTCAATGGTGTTCCATCACTGTTGTAAACATCCAGCTGGAAAAACTACACCCAACCACTGAATTATCACATGTTTGTTTGTTTTAAAGAAACTGTATGCTCGTATAATTATAATGTGTATATAATATAACATGTGAAATTAGTGAATGTGCTCTAGCCCCAAAGCACGTATCTTTTGTCCCGTCCATTGCTCTTTCGAGTGTGAATCTCGCATAAATATGCGGATGTCATTCCCCAAAATTTGCAGTGTGTACATACGTGAAAAACATTTAATGTGAGCAAAAATGCATTCAAGATAGACAGATATGTCTGTGACTGGCCACATTGCTGAACGCTGCAAAAAGCCATCTTTATATATATTGCTACGTGTACTGTGTTAGGCTAGCACTTTCGTATTAATGCTCTTTTGTTGGTTTTGATTGCTTCTATTGTAATCAATGGTAAATCGCTTTGGATTAAAAAGTGTCTGCTAAATGACTAAATGTAAATATAAAAATATTATAATAATATAATAGAGCTCAAACACATATGAACTGTATAGTTTACCAGATCGGTTCTGCCATTATGATAATTTGCGGAGTTGTAGAATCATGGCTTTATCTGTTTTGATCATATCATCTTACTAGGTCATTTCGGTTACCTGGTAGTTCCTGACCACTGTAATGTGAGCTGGGCCGCGGCGTGGACGTCCATAGTGAACCACAAGGTCATGTTTGGGGCCTGGGATTCGGCAGGAGGAGAACAACTGAGGAAACAATTCCATACATAACGGCTGTCCGCGCATGTACTCTGGCGCCAGCTTCCCACTGGATGAGCAAGAGAACGAGAGAGAGGACATGCGGATAGGAATCAAGGAAAAAAGAAAAAGAGAGATAGGGAGCGACAGACAGCAACAGTATGATATATTTAGAAATAATATCATGATATTAAGTTCCAGTGTTTGGCACTGCTTGACTGAAACGTGCGTGAGTTAAAGGTTAGACATTAAATTAGCACAGGTGCTTGGACATAAATGGATAAATCTGCCACTGTGTGTTAATACTATCCAGACCTGTCCACCCGAGCTTTGAAGTCCAACACTCCTGCAATCAGTTTCGATGCAAACCTGCACAAGAAACAATGTAGACATAAATACGCAGATAAAAGAGCATATCAGATAAAACAGCTTGTTCAATGCTTTGATTTTATTGTGCAATCAATTATCTGAACCATCCGAAGGTAAAGTTAAGTATGTTCTAAATCAGTAGTTCTATAAGAGTGTGTTGTATCTGGCTGTAAGATTGTGTTGTTTATGTCTCCAGTCAGTGAAGTCACGTTTGGGCAAAGAGATGGCAGGGTTCGAATGCACTGCCAAGGGCTGCCTGCACTCCAGGTATGCCCACTGCACCCACCAATCTGAAATCTGCAAAAAGTCAAGACATACTCACAAAATACTCCAGACTGATCTTAACACACCAGCCTGCTAGTGCACCTGAAATAAACATGCACGATCAGAGTGAAAACTGCTGCACACAACTATGATGCCAAAAATAAGGCGCTTCATTAGGTTTGAGAGACAAACATTCTTTTACAAATACTCTTCTTATAATTCCATCATCCTTGCGTCTTTACGAGGTAAGACCCAAGGGAAGAAGATGAAGATGCACAGTTTAAAGGGGTCATGACATGGATTTTTTTTATTATTTTTAATATGCTCCTTGAAGTTTGCTTATAATGTCAATAAA
Organism: Cyprinus carpio; assembly: GCF_018340385.1. NCBI lineage: Eukaryota > Metazoa > Chordata > Actinopteri > Cypriniformes > Cyprinidae > Cyprinus > Cyprinus carpio. The sequence continues at coordinate 1,202,956 of NC_056615.1, forward strand.
GTTATTTTACACGCACAAAAAAACTTGAAGTTTGCTTATAATGTTAATTATGAACCTCTCTCTAAAATGAGCTGTTTTAAGGGGCGGGTCCTTTAAGGCGTGTCATGAATCAGCCACTGTTATGATTGGTTAACATCATTGCGCAGGAAACCGTATCATTGCCCCCTCACTAATGCATGTGTGTTTTGAGCATAAAGAAATCACGCATTTACTTACGGTTTGTGATGCAGCTGCAGTCAGATCTAGTATGGCTTCATCTTTCAACAAATATTTGTGAACTCTGCATGACACACTGTGTCTCGTTTACAAGACAAAATGCTCCAATAAATCCTCTGACATGATCCGGTATGCCATTAAACATAAAATATCCACTTGTTCCTTCCGCTGGGACCCTTCTGATATCTGTACAAAGACGCGAACGAGCGGTTTAAACCAAACGCGTCAAAGCGAACATTCTTTCACTCCATTTGTCCTGACAACAGACTGGAGTGAGTGGACTGTGTCAGAGCGAACGCACATCTGTATACTGTATCAAGTTAAGACAAGATAGTGCAGTAATTAATCATTTCTATTTTCTTTTGACACGATGTGACACTCGCATTCAGCGAAATAAGACTAAGAGCCGATCCTCCCTATACGCAAAATACTCAAGCTGCATTCAGCGAAATAAGACTAAGAGCCGATCCTCCCTATACGCAAAATACTCAAGCTGCTTGCTCTCAAAGATGATTTAATTTCAGCTTCATTTTCTCAAATGAATGATTGTCAAAAGATGTTGACACAGCACTGAAGAGACACTGTTTCTCAAGCACTTTCCACGAGCACTATGCGAGACGGAGTGAAACACAGACAAATGCATTTCATTATTTTGTTCAGAACCACTTTTGCTTGTAAGGTTTGTTTAATTGGTAAAATTCTTGACAATTGTTTTGATTTGTTATTAATTTGTAATTATTTGTAAAAATAGCCTGGATATAGAATTTAAAAAATATATATATATTTGATATAATTGTGATGCATCGGGATATCAAATTGAATCCAGTCGTTGACATGGTAATTGAAATCGAACTGAATCGTAAAACCAGTGAAGATTCACACCACTAAAAGCTTTGTTAATAATGAGAAGGAGGTTTTAAGCAATTAAACTTGCAGGATGTTTTAATGGTACAAAGACCTCTTATATTATGCCAAAAGATCAAGGCAAATTTGATTCTCATGTCATGACCCCTTTAAGAACTGAAAGGCACCCATTAGGCCTATTATGGCACTTATAATTAAAACAAAAAAGTACCACAGTACTAAAGTCTAAACAAATAAATCATGATATTGACATTTTATATTGTTAGTGCTGTTCTCACCCAGTTGTGCGAGTGCTTTGCTCTCTTAATCAGCTCTCGTTGCAGTTTTTCGCCCAGACCTCCAGGGCAGCCGAACTTCTGCACGATCCTGCGGGTGTGCTCGAGCTCGTCGGGCGGCAGGAGCGGCTCCAGGGCCGTCAGGTAGCGCTGCAGCGTCTGGAGGAGCGGAGGCACCGGCTGCGGCGGCACCGAGGAGGAGTGGGCCTGCCTCCGCGCGGCCTGGACGGACAAAGTCAGGAACTCAGCTTCTTACTTTAAATACACTGCAAAGTCACTTCCCTCATATCCTTATGCAAGACCCCTCAACTCAAAGACAAGTTTTTCTAACAATCATCCCTTTTAAATGTGAATATGTGCTTACTCATAAAAGCACGCGTACAATATGTGCACCGTACTACACAACACTTACCCTGAGCATGAATAAAGAGCCTATTCGTGGAGGTATTCTCTCTAAAAACATTGTTCTACGCTGTCTGTTGCTCACGGTGAAGTAGCAAACTAGTACTTAAGCTTGCACAAACATGAACGTCACGGAAACTCTGAATCTTCATCGGTGATATTACGGTAAGATAACGCGTTATTCCAAGGCACGAAACAAGACGGCAGTAAGCTATTGTGACAGTTGAGGTGTTCAGTCTGTTAGCAGTCGTCAAAGTTCGGCTTAAGTTCGTGAGCTCCAGCACGCGCTTCGGGTGTGGACGCTGAAACGCGTGTGCACTGTTTCGTGTGGACTGACGTATTATTTCGTGTATGTGCGCATAACAATTAGACGAGGACAAGGAAATAATCTATTCAGAGCCTGAAGAGAAGTGCCTCCAAAAAATGCCATTCAGCGGTTCATTTTTTTTAAAGAGATAGTTGACCATTAATCATTAATCATAATTAATCAAACTTGCAGGGCTTGGTTCTGCAGAGTATTCCAGACATCAGGACACTTTTTTATTATTATTATTCATCTTGTAGTGTATTAAAATACAATGAAATGTGATATGGGAACTTGCTTTCCTGTCAATTCAAAATGAGGATTGAATGACATGAAATGCCCTACAAATGTGACCCTGGACCACAAAACCAGTCATAAGGGTCCATTTTAAATATTTATACATAATCTGAATAATGCTGAATAAATAATCTTTCAACTGATGTATGGTTTTGTAAGATAGGGCAATATTTGGCTGAGATACAAATATTTGAAAATCTGGAATATGAGGGTGCAAAAAAAAATAATAATAATAAAAATAAAATTCAAAATATTGAGAAAATCACATCTAAAGTTGTTCAAATTAAGTTCTTAGCAGCAATATAATTACTAATCAAAATTAAGTTTTGATACATATTAGGGCTGTCAAATGATTAATCACGATTTAATCACATCCCAAATAAAAGTTTTGTTTACATAATATATGTGTGTATACTGTGTATATTTATTATGTATAGAATAAAAGTTTCACATGCATGTATATATTTAAGAAGAATATGTTATTGTTTATATATAAATATATTTTATATATAATATAAAATATAAGAATATAAATATATAAATGTAGTATACATGTAAATATTTTCTAAATATATATTATTTATGTGTGTGTATTTTTAATATACATAATAAATATACCCTGTACACATACCATATATTATGTAAACAAAACTTTTTATTATTTGGATGTGATTAATCGTGATTAATCATTTGACAGCCCTGATACATATATTTGGTAGAAAATTTACAAAATATCTTCATGGAACATGTTTTTTTACTATCCTAAATATTTTAATATCCTAAAATGATTTTTGGCATAAAAGAAAAATCGATAGTTTTGACCCACATTGTATTGTATTGCTACAAATATACCTGTACTTATGACTGCTTTTGTGCTCCAGGGTCACATATGTTCCCAAAGCCCTGTGTTTTACCATGATTTTTATGGTGAATAATGAACAAATGATAAAGGGTCCTGGGTTCCCACATTTAGGGTTTTGGGTTAGGCATTGGCTAACATGGGAAAACAGGGCTAAAGAAACTGTTCACCTAAATAAATAAAATTAGCTGTTAGTTTAATTACCCTCAAGCCATTGAAGACACAGGAGAACACTTAAGCTTATTTATGGTCCTTGGTGATACATAATGGACACTGTCACACTGACAGTTTATTATTATATATTGAGTCATTTTAGTACTTATTTAAGTTAGTTTTAGTTTTTTTATTTTTTTTTTATTAAATATTTATTTAAGTGTATTTTTTTTGAGGTCTTGTAAACCTAAATGACCTGTTTGTGTGAGAACCTGAAAACTAACATTAATACCAGAAAAGAGATACAGACTCCCCTCTGAGCAAATGCAAAAGATTATTTTTCTTAATGATCATACAGTTCATGGAAAGATGGCAAAATTGAAATTAAATATATGTTGTTACTGATGTTATTATATTAAAGATATACATAATATAATATAAATCATTAATACCTGTAAAATAAATAAAAAAGTGAAAAAAATGTCAAAGTGAAAAAAAAGTGAAAAAGTGAAAAGTGACAAAAAAATAAAAAAATAGTAAAAAATAAATTAGTAATATATTTAAATAAAGGTTTGAATATGCCCTTGATTGAATTAAACAAACATGCATACAGGTTTCTCGTACTTAATGTGTCATCTGTAATTTTACAACTCTGACCTTTCTTTACAAGTTTTTGTCAAACTGTCTCATCATCTATCCTGTTTATCTCCTGAAAGATAACTTTAAATCCACTCTCTATTTAATTGCCTCTACAAAATCCCCCACAAGTGCTCAAGAGTGTTAAGGTTGGGTGAAAAAAAAAGCTTTTGCACTTTGGGAGAATGTATACAGTATTCATTGTGATGAAAAACCACCCAACAAAGCAGGGAATGAAGAGAGGGTAGCATCTTCTGTTTCAGGGTTCTCTATTACATCACACAGTGGTGTGTGAATTGATGACAGCATTGATTAAGCAGCACTCCCTCACACTTCAGCACTCATTCATCCCTATATGAGAGCTTTACTATCACTGAACTTCACTGAGGAACCAAGTCCTTCTCACTGTACTCCTCCTCTAGCAGCGCCATAGCATTTCAGATGCTTTTGGATCCAAAATGAATGATTTGGTCTCATGAGACCAGTGTATGGATTCCCAGCAGACTATATTTTATAAATATGGGCTTTGGAAGAGAATAAATGAATTTACTGTGCTTTTGTTAAAACATTTTACTAGTCAATATTTACTTACTATAAACAAAGACAATATGAAGACCTTAATGTTTATTGTGACATATTGTAATGTTTCTTTCTTTCTTTCTTTTTTTTTTAAAAAAAAAGAAAAGAAAAATGCCCCATATTTTGTTATATAGGCTAAAAAACAACAACAACAACAACAAAAAAAAAAAAAAAAAAAAAAAAAAAAAAACAGTAAGCCACAATAACTTCTCCAGTCAGTAAAATTATGGGTTCAGCCTGTGTGTCAAGCAAAAATACGACTGAAAATAAATGTATTTGATTAATTTGTGCATGATCAGTGTTATTTGCTTAAGTGTTATTTGCTAAAAATGCACTTTTAATAAACAATACAGTTTACTGATGTTGCATTTTCTTTCTTTTTTAATTTTTTCAGTAGCCTAAAAAAGCCAGGTAGGAATGACTTTTTTTTATTTTTTTATTTTTTCTGTAGAATAAAGGTGGGAGTTAGTTTTGTGTTTTTTGGGTGTTGAGATTTGAGATTTGTATTTTTCTTCATTTGTCATTTTTCTGTCTGCAAAAGAAAGAAATTTACAGAAACATAATCTGGAAAAAAAAAAAAAAAATGACTTAATGAAAAAAGTTATTTAAATAATTTTTCTGTATGCAAATGTTTGTCTACACACACACACAATCCACATTCACAACACACACACACAAACACACACTACATTAAGATGTGCATTCTAAGATAATATTCTTCAGTATGTATGTAGAACCTGCATCATTAGAGCGCCACCCTCGGGCTGAATTACGCAGGGACACTAGACCTCTGCCACGATGTGTTCAGTCATCTGAATGTAAAACATATAGGTTACTCATATAGCCTACGATGCGACCCAGAATCTGTCCCACCCAAATTCAGGATACTGGTTACTGGGTAGACTTTTGCTTTCCAAGAGCTTTTTAGGGGGTTACAGTTTAGCCCCAGTCTTATCGATCTAGCCTACAGAAATATAAATGTATCAATATCTTTCTGAATTATTTCTCATCACAGAGAGATTGGTAATGGCTTCAGCCGAAAGTATAAGAATAGCTGGTAGGAGTGGTCTGAAGAAAACTGGATCATGTATTTAAAGGCGACTGTAAGTTTACTTTAGTCTTTACATTAGCTGCATTACATTCAGTGCACTGATGCGCCCAGAACGCACCCGTAACGTTTTCACTGATATATTTTAAATGAATGTCTTCCATCGGTGCTTACCAAGTTTAAAGTGAGACACACTGAGCTGAGGGTTCAGCTGCCTGCTTTTCTCTCGGCAGAAGTGTTGGGCGCGGATCGTGGATGAGTTGCAGCGGCACAGAGCGCGAGATGCGGACCGCAGACTCCGGAACTCCCGCGGAGAAGGTAAACCGCATTCACTCCGAATCACATTAGTGAAAATAGGGAAGCGTCTGCCACTCAAGTGAGTCAAGACATTGGTCTTTATGCTCTCATTCCAGCAGGATGATTATTTTCTTTTAACGAAGAAGACGCAGAAACATAGCCTATGTATCCTATTCAGACTGTCTTTATTTAAACTTTACTGTGTGTCTACAGTACCTACAGCTCAATTCACTAAAATACCTAGCGTACATTTGAAAGCAATGGCTAATCTGATGATATATGTAATGCTATAGAACTAGTCATGGTTTCACTTGTAGAGATCTTAAAATAAATTGTCAGCATAATTCAAGAATTTTAAGCATAGCCTAATTACGTATTTTTCTACTATGATTAATATACTTTTAATATGTTTATTATTATAATATTTTTATTTTTGTTCTGATGCTCTTTTCCGTTAATAGTTAAAAATATTTAATATTCTCAACTGTATATATATAATATTATATATTTTAAATCAAAAATCATTAAAAGTCAGAGGACACAGTGTAGATATCTAAAATCATAGATATTATATATATATATATATATATATATATATATATATATATATATATATATAGATATGTATAGGCCTGAAATTTTCACTAGTCAAACTAATCAGGTCTAATTCATGTTGAATTATTAGCAGTAAGCTAGTAGGCCTATTAGTAAAGCAGGGAGCATTAAATGCTAAATTAACTTCCCAGACCCTATTTACACTTTAGGGGGAAACCATTTGGGATTGAATCACTTTGGTACTAGGAAAACTAAAGAAAATATATGCGAGGGGAATCACAAAACCATGCAAAAGGCCACATTTACACTTTTGATTTCCTAATGATTTTGTAGAAGAATGGATATATGAGAGGAGTGATTATCTCAACTCATAGAATAATGTGTATTGGTTAAAAAAAAAAAAATCTTAAGACATTTTACTTAATGATCAGTGATATAGTTCATGGAAAGATTGCAAATTTGAAATATATTAAATACTTAATACACACTAAGACATATATGTCATTATTATCTGTAAAATAAGCCAATTAGCCAAACCCTTGGTAAAATTCATCAAACATGTAACATTCTAGTTAGGGATGGGCAATACCACTTATTTTGTTTTTTGTTTTATAAAGGTTATTTTTATTTTTAATGGCCAGTATCATCGATATCGATACCGATATACGATACTTCTAAACAGAACTTTTAAATTATGAAATGTATTAAATTATTAAATTACTAAGAGTACAATGGGTAATAATACCTACTTTTAACATTCAATACGCCTTAATTGCAACTTATTAGGTTATATTTTTGTTTACACATGGTTAAAATATGTTTACTGTAGTGGTAACCATGGAAATCTACAAATACTATAGTTAAACTATGGTCACTTTACCATGGTTCATTGTCATAAGGGACTGCCAGTAATAGAGTGTTGCATGCATAAAATGCAACCTTTTTATTCGGAGAGTGTTTGATTTATATTAACAATACATAATATAACATGAGCAATATGAACTTTTAACATTCAAATTTAAATAAATGTACTCTACAAACTAGGGTACAATTTCAATATGTTTATTGTGAAATAACTCAAATATATTTTTTCTGCATTGTTCTGGGCTGCCGTTCCCAAAAACATAAATGCTTTCTTATTATAGGCTACTCTTGGGAAATGCAGCTCTATTTAAATGCACTGTCAGAAGTGAGTGAATGCTCTTTGTAACTGATTGATCCTGCCTTGCAACATTTGCTTGTGTTCAGATGAGCAGGAAAATCCCTCCCACACAATTATTTGATAACATATATTATTCGTCCAATTTAAGGCATATTGTATGCATTATTTTTTGTTAAATAAACAAAATCACTGGTAAATAAAAACACCTTAATATGGATATTTTTTATTTGAGTATCTATACTATCTACTTGATTATTAGCATGCATATTACTACCCCTGATCATTAATTCAACTGTTCACACACAGTTCGGTTATTTACGGGTGTTATAACCGCATACTGTAACCAAACTAACACCTGCAAATGTTCAGGGCTCACAACCGCATTCTCGGAAAACACACGCTGTAACATCATACAGTGCGAGAGAGAGCTGCTCTGCACAAACATGCATCTACCGTGTGTTACATGTTTTCATGTGTGGTTTTGGTAACTTTAGAACATGTAAGATGGGAGCTCATCTTTGGTGTGTCTCAGAATTCACAGAGAAACCATGCCAAGGAAAGGTACGTTTGACTTGTGCCAGTTTATATCTGCAGTAAAATTTCCCTTATCTACTGCACTATTGTCAGTTGTGTGATACTACAAATAACTAGAAAATAAATAAATAAATAGAATTTGCTTGGTTGGTCCTGGCTTGTGACAGAGAACCCAGGGAGCCAAAGATGGCACTCCAGGCAATGACAGTGTGTTACATGTTTTCATGTGTGGTTTCTGTAATTTACAGTGACAGAGGAATTAGCTGCGTGTCTTTAGATCCAGTCGGTTTTCCACTGGAGGTGCTCCCATAAGTTTATTGTTCTGCACGTGACTTAAATATGCGCCGCTCTCTACCCAAATAAAAGTTGTTGTTGGTAAGCGAAGATTTGATGGAAGAACTCGTGGCTCGAATGGACTCTTGTCATGCCAGAAGTGATGAAACTTTCAGTATTATGGACATTGCCATCTTTCATATTACTTCAGTCACTGTTGCTATAGTTACTGATAAGGAATACAGGCTTGACACATGTTGCACGTTCATACAGACAGTATTTGACATGCTACTGTAAGCTCCTGTGTGAACGGAACCTTTCGAGACTCACAACTGTAAATGCGGGTGTCAATCCCAGAAATTGACAGTGTGAACGTAGCCTCAGTTACAGTAAAGTTCATCATTGAATTCAGTGATGTCATCATCCAGCTCAGTTCAGTTCAAATAGTATCTGTGCAATCAAGTTGAAGATATCGCTGTAAATGAAGTGTCCCCAACTAAGCAAGCCAGAGGCGACAGCTGCAAGGAACCAAAACTCCATCGGTGACAGAATGGAGAAAAAAACCTTGGGAGAAACCAGGCTCAGTCGGGGGGCCAGTTCTCCTCTGACCAGACGAAACCAGCAGTTCAATTCCAGGCTGCAGCAAAGTCAGATTGTGCAGAGGACTCACCTGGTTCCTGTGGTTTCATCCCTATATGAGAGCTTTACTACCACTGAACTTAAATGTGGGAAGCTGGCACTTCTCACTGAACACCTCCTCTAGCAACATCAGTTAGATCTGAAATGAATGATTTGATCTCATGAGACGAGAGTATGGATTCCCAGCAGTCTGTATTTTGTAAACATGGGTCTTAAAAAAGAATGAATTAGTTTCTTGTGCTTTTGCTACATAAAAAGCAGTTTCGTTGTGGACAACAACCATGCATGTCACTTCTGTAAGCTGCATCTGTGAGATAAACAAAAAAAACCCAAACAAATGGAAAAAGAAAAAAAACATCACAAAATTAAAGTTTAAGGTTAAGGCCTGATTATTTCAGGGTCCTTGTCACAAGTCCATTGTTTTTGAATTTTTGTGTTACTTGCACCATTGTCCTCTGTGCAAAGACATGTCTCCTGACAGTTCTCTCACAAGTGTTCCTGAATTAAGTCTGGGAATGATTCAATGGGTTATGTAACTCATTTAATTATCAAGACATTACTTCTCTTTAAAAGTGTTGGTTTAATAATTCTATCTGTTGATCTTTCTCTCTCTCTTTCTAATATGTAGCTGCTGCGTCTGAAACGCTCGCTCACATTTATGCGGAGTAAAAGTGTGGAGAACTTCTTCCAGCGTTCTCAGAGCGATGCTTACCTACCAAAAGAGCTCCTCTCTGGTGTCCTGCCTTCTTCCCCGCGCCTGTTTACGGGGCCTGCACCTGGTAACAGCAGTGCTGTTTTGCCTTCCCCCAGCATCAGCTCTAGACCTGCTCCATTTTGTGTGCAGCCGCGACCAGCACAAACACACTCCTTCCTCGAGCATGTGTTCCGTCGACCCACCAGCTGCAGTCTGTGCAAGCTCATTATTGCAGGTAAGCAGGGAATAAAAACTCTTTCTATTTTTGCACTTCTGTCCTCTTTTTAGCAACTATTGCCAGACTTGGCATTTCCTCTCGCCTTTCCTTTGCCTTCTCTTTAAGGTTCTCATTTACATTGTTTATTGTTCATTTTTGTTCATTTAGTAGAAGCTTTTATCCAAAGCAGCTTAAAAATATGAAACACTACAAGTGATTCATACTAAAGAAAGTAACAGGAGAAGTGCCACAATTCAAAGCTCTAGAATTGCTCATAAAAAGTATGAGCTACAGTAGGACAGAATAAAGTAAGACAACATGTGACAATAGTAGGAGTTTCAGTTTTAGTGAGGGACTATGATGTATTGAATAGCTGGACTGTTTGGAATGACTAGATTGAGTGGGTGGTTATCGGTCACCCTGGCTGAGATACCTTCCAGTAAAGATGAGTTCTGTGCAGTCATTGTGGGATAATTTTCATGCTGGAATGAGAAAGTAGATCTGTGTACCTATATGATAGGTCCCAGTAATATTTTTTATATAAAAAGAAAAAAGGTCCAACACCTAAGTACTGAAGCACTTCCAGAATGGACACTTATCCTCTCCAAGATATTCTGAAGGATCTAACATCGAAGTAAAATTCATTCTTATTTCCATGATACCCAGTGTAGATGTGGGGATCTACTGAGGGTTTCAGAGCGGTCTACTGCAATGAATGACCTGAGCAGTGAAAGGCCAAAGAGACCTGATTAAAAACTATTTGTCCAAGTATTTTCACTGTGAACAAGAGGAAAGTGACTGGTCTTTACTTTTCTAGTAGTATAGGTAATATAGGGTTGAGAGTTTCAGACCTCACAAAAAACAAACAAAACAAAACAAAACAAAAAAAACATTTGTTTAAACCAAGCTTCCAAAACAATTTTTTTTTTTTTTTTTTTTTGATATCACACTGTAGTAGACATTTTCACCTGATCATCTCTACCACAACACATCAACAGCTACTTACCATTTCCATTGCCTGCCCAGCAGTTAGGTGACAAGGAGAATGATGCAATAACAAACAAATCTGAGTGTGGAACATGCAATATTTACTAACATTATGTATGAACCTCAAGGAACATATTAAAACAAAAAGGTAATAACCCTTTTAAATTCTAAAGCACATGAGTCTCTTTCCCATGTCTTTTAGGTAACTCTAAACAGGGACTGCGCTGTAGAACATGTAAGATGGGAGCTCATCTTTGGTGTGTCTCTGAATTTACAGAGAAACCATGCCAAGGAAAGGTACGTTTGACTTGTGCTAGTTCATATCTGCAATAAAGTTCCCCTTTTCTACTGCTCTATTGTCAGTTGTGTGGTACTACAAATAACTAGCAAACAAACAAACAAACAAGTATTTAAATAAATAAATAGAATTTGCTTGGTTGGTCCTGGCTTGTGACAGAAAACCCAGGGAGCACAGAGATGGCACTCCTGGCCATGACAGGGTGAGCAGATGGCTAAGGCGACTCCATGGGCTAGAGAAGATTCTAGAGAAGGGCCATGACCACTGAACTCCATAGAATGAAATCTGGCTAGCTCACAGTAGTCTTCCTTATGGATTTGTCTAGCCCCAGCCAAAACATAAGCTTGAGCTCATTCAGTCCAGTTGCAATAGCAGCCTTCAAAATTTAACACATCAATCAATGATGGGCCTAAATCTCTGGTGGAAGCTCCTGATTGATTAAGTGCCACAATTCAAAGTTCCAGAATTGCTCATAAAAAGTATGAGCTACGGTAGGACAGAGATTAAAGTAGGGCATCATGAGACAATAGTAGGAGTTTCAGTTTTATAAGGTGATGCATTATTAGAATTGTGCATTCACAGTCAGGCATTCACCAGAGACATGCTACTTGAAAATTGTGAGGGACTCAGATCAGGGATGGATTTGTTGAAATATTAGACAAGGGAGAGTAGTATCAAAACAGTAATTTTATTTCAGATAAAAACAACAATACAAGAAACAGAAACCCAGGAAACAATGAAGAAAACTGAGTACACCAATAAAACCATCACAAACACAGGAAACAGCAGGGATTATATTATATATAGGCAGATCTTTACATCTGCCCATCCTGGTAAATCTGTCAGTAATTGTGCACATATTTAATAATATTCAAATATTATTAGTAATAAAATCATTAACTATTGAGATATTAAATAGAAGAAAATGTAAAACAAAAATTAATTATTTCTCTTTTGTGTATTTCTCTTTCTCTCTTTCTTCATCTGGGATGTTCAAGAGAAACTTAAGCACACCTGTACTGACCAATGATCAGTTATATGCTGTAAAGACACAGGGTATGTGTGTATGAGTGAAAACCTGATTTAATGTGTAAAGAATAAAATAGCATGATTATTAATGCAATGATCAGTTGTGTTTAATATATATTCTACTTACCATCAAGGGTTAAATTGGGATTTAGGTGAAGGTGTGGGAGATGGTATTTGCGGCGCTTAAAAAAAAAGATTTATTGAAATGTGTCCCTGGACCACAAAACCAGTCATAAGGGTTTTATACATGATCTGAAAGCTAAATAAATAAGCTTTCCATTGATGTTTGGTTGTTAGGATAGGACAATACTTGGCCAAGATACAACTATTTGAAAATCTGGAATCTGAGGTTGCAAAAAAATCTAAATACTCGCCTTTACAGTTGTCTAAATTAAGTTCTTAGCAATGCATATTACCAATCAAAAATTAATTTTTTATATATATTTACGGTAGGAATTTTACAAAATATCTTCATGGAACATGATCTTTATTTTATATCCTAATGATTTTTGGCATTAAAGAAAAATCAATAATTTTGACACGTACAATGTTTTTTAGGCTATTGCTAAAAATATACCCAAGCGACTTAAAGGAGCCGTATGTAGGATTGTGGCCTAAACTGGTATTGCAATCACTATAAAAATACTGTAGATCGGTGTATCCCCTCCCCCTACCCCCTGACTCGAGGTTGCCAGATGAGCTGCTTCCAATGGCAAGTGACGAACAGACGTACACAGTAAGTTTTTTTTTCTGTTAATTTTTTATGCTTCATGAGAGATATTTTGATAAGTAATTATGTATTTAAAAAATTTACTAATTGTCATTAGTTAAATTTAATCGTAAAGATGTATGCTCGTATGTGACAGTATAATCGTAAAGATTTATGCTCGTATGTGACAGTATAATCGTAAAGATTTATGTGACAGACAGAACGGTTTTAGTCTAGGCTACTGTCTCAATTACGTTTCAAATTGCTAAATGGGCGTGCTAATGTTGTTTTCCTCAGCGTCTCAGCATAATGACAGAGAAATGGGCTTCTGTAATGCATCGCTAATGTTAGCATACGTCCATGTGAGCTAACGTTATGTTACTTTGCCAAACATGCATAACTTTGTTCGACTGTCATGAATACATGAAATGTCCATTGACATCAAGTACAAGTTAGCCACGCATAGAAGAATCTTACCTGTCCAGGAGAAAATGAGCAACGTTGGCGTCTGTGTTCAAATTCTTCTCCAATACAAATTCTGGTTTTATTTCGGACTTTGTCACGACGAATTTCTGAATTATAACGAGGTCTTTTTGATTTAGTAACAAATTTTTATCCGACTGGAGTTAGGGCAGGTTACAGCAAATGGCAACATACTACTGACTTCGTACTGGTGGATAGGTGGATAGGCGCGTCAGGCCAAAACACAAAAATATCAACATCAGTTGAGGGCTGCAAGTCCCCACTTTTTAAATGACAATATTGGCCGGACTACTGTTGTCAGTGATATGAGTATTTGAAATGAACATGATTTCTTAATGTCTAGCGACACATCAGGGCCATTTTATGATTAATTGAAATAGATTTCTTACATACAGCTCCTTTAAGACCGGTTTTGTGGTCCAGGGTCACAAATGTGTTGTTAGTATACTTCTTTAAGCTAAAATTAAGGGAGAATGTTTTTAGTTTACTTTTTTAGATATATATCAGATATATATAAGTGACAAAGTTGTATTTAAATGGATATATTATACTTGGCTTATACTGACAAGTATACAAAATGTCTTTTGGGGGAGTGTTTTTGGGGCAGGTGATAATAAGTCATCTGCTTCCAGTTATTTTAGTTGTACAAAAACAGTCCAAAACTGGTATTTGTTGTGATATTATTTTTTAAATATATTATTGTAATCATAAGCACACTGGTTTGCAGCTCAAATGGTTTTTCCATTTACCACACTTTGTCATTCTTATAGTTATTTACCTATGATGATTAATAAATTTAAAATCTAAAAATAGCTTCTGCGTTGCAAAATGAGGTGGGTACTTAATATTTTAATTGGGATATACTAAAGAAAAATATTAAGTATTCTATTCTTTTTTGATAGAGTAGCCAGTTAAATTATTTATTTTTCACACATCTTAGTATGATTTACATCTTATGAATTATACATCAGATTTGGCGTGTAGTGAATACAGGTGTTGGACAAAATGATTTCAACACTATATTGTAGGGATTACAGTTTTTCTTGATTGCTAAAATTTAATTCATGAAACAATTCACCATTTGCTCACAACTATAAACAGAATCTCAAAACTACACACCAACATGGGGAGCAAAACAGAAGACACAGGAACACAGGGCTGACATTACCTCCCCCTCCCGGAAGGCGCATCCATGTGCCACATAACTTCCAACAGGGAGGGTGGGTGGGTGCTCTGGAGGCCTCTACAGACAGGCATACATTGGTGATGTTCCGGGACCCATGGTGGATCAGGCAGTCCAGGGGGCCATGGCGGAGCAGGCAGACGGGAGCCACGGCGGAGCAGGCAGTTCAGGGGGCCATGGCGGAGCAGGAAACTCAGAGGGCCATAGCGGAGTAGGCAGTTCGGAGGGCCATGGCGGAGTGGCCACCGTGGCCTTGGTCTCGTCACTCAGCCCGACCTCTTATGGCCGGAGCACTATAGACCCCCCAAAAAATTCCTTGGGGGACATTTCAGGTTCTGAGGCCCTCTGTGGGCCAGATGTGGGAACAGTGGCCCTCCCTGGGCTTAACTTGGGAACAGGATCCCTCTCTAGACTGGACATGCGAACAGGAGCCCTCTCTGGGCTTAACTTGGGAAAAGGAGCCCTCTCTAGGCTTAACTTGGGAGCAGGAGCCCTCTCTGGGCTTAACTTGGGAACAGAGTTCTTCTCTGGGTTTTACTTGGGAAGTGGAGCCTTCTTTGACCTGGACTTGGGAACTGGAGCCCTTTTTGGAGCGGACTCAGTTGCTGGAGCCGACACTGTAGCAGGCTCAGGGGATGGAGCCGACACTGGAGCCAACTCAGGGGCTGGAGCCAACACTGAAGTGGACTCAGGGGCTGGAGCCGACCCTGGAGCAGACTCAGGGGCTGAAACTGACACTGGAGCAGACTCGGGCTGGAGCCGACACTGGAGCAAATTCAGGGGCTATAGCCGATACTGGAGCGATCTCAGGGGCTGAAACCGACACTGGAGCAAAGTCAGGGGCTGGAGCTGACACTGGAGCGGATTCAGGGGCTGGAGCAAACAGTCTTTTTCTCCTCATAATCCTTTTTTTGGTGTGAGGTGAGGGAGACAGCTGCTGTGAGCTGAGGGCTTGGAAGTGAACCGGCAGGTGGACTTGATGATGGAACGGCCAGCAGGCTTGGGGAGAAGGGACACCACTTACTGTTTTAAGGTCCAGTAAGGTTCTGTCATGGTCTGCCTACTGTGTAGGAACGATGAGTGCGGAGACGATGTAGATAAACACAGGGAACAATCTTTATTAATCCTCAAAAAGACTTAAAAGGGCAGGAACACGCACGTAGCACAGGGGTTAGACGTATAAGACTGGACACAGGACACAGGGAAATCCAGGGCTAAAATAACTAGAACTAAACGAGGGTATTGATGAAAAAGACCTGAAATCAATGGACACAAACACTGTGGAGCACATGGGGAGCAAAACACAAGACACAGGAACACAGGGTTGACACCAACTTGTGCAAACTTCAACCATCCAGGTCAAAATCAAATGATTTAGTCAAAAATGTTCTCTTTAGTCAAAATTGTTCTCTTTTGACTCAAACTTTGGCCTCAGATGACACTCAAACCTGCCAAATGCACACACCACTTCACTGCCTAGAGAACACTAGTGAGATCAATTTAAAACACGGTAACAAAAACCTTGTTTTGGAAAATATTTTGCTAGTCGATGACTGTTACAGTATACAACATAAATAGAGGGGTGCAGATACAGGAAAATACAGCAATACACTTTAAGAAAAGTTTACTGTCATTACACTACTTTAAAGAGATCTTACAATAAATGAAAAGCACAACAAGAGAAAAATTCAAAGACCAAACAACTGAATTTACAGTAAACACACATTGGCATATATTGTCAGTTACTTTATAAATAACTAACTAACTAAATAAATAAATAAATAAATTCATTTATTCATTCATTCATTCAGCATCCTCTGCCAATTTGCATTACAGTTTTGGTTTTTTGAAACCAGCCCGGGGAACTTGACTTTACTCCTCCATTCTGCATTCAGTGAAGTAGTGCTCCTTATGGATGTTCCCCAGTGAAAGAGTGTTTGTGGTCCAGGTGAGAGTGGGTGAAAGTCTTTTGAAAAGGCAGGAATCAGTATATGCAGCGATCTGCCTGTGGAGGATCCAAAACAGCAAACTCCTTTCAGTCACTCTCTGGCAAAGAAACAAAAGCACAAGTGTTAGCTTTCAGTCTAGAGAAGAATCCCCCCTTCTGTTTCCAGTGAGGTTTAAATCCTTCTCTAGGAGATTGAATGATGATTGACTGATTGAGTGCCATCAGCTGGGCCTGGTGATTGCTCCTCAGCTGGTTTGTATGTGTTACCAGGTGTGATATATAATGATGTTTCAACCGATGTTTCACCACAAAATCGAAATCCTGAAGGGCAAAGAACCACCTGGTGACTCTGGCGTTGGTGTCCTTTGCTTTGGCCATCCACTGGAGCATGGTCTGTCACCAGGGTGAAGGATCTTCCCAAGAGGTTATAGCATAACTCCAGGACCGCCCACTTTATAGCAAGAGCTTTCTTCTCAACCACAGCATACCAGGTTTCCGGTGGAGTGAGCTTCCTACTAATGTATGTCACCGGATGTTCTTCTCCCTGGATGGTTTGCGACAGAACTGCTCTTAGGCCAGTGTCTGAGGCGTCTCTCTGGAGGGTAAATGACTGAGAAAAGTCAGGGGCATGTAGAACTGGGGACAATGAAAGGGCAGTCTTTAGAGCCTGGAATGCCTCTTCGGCCTCAGAACTCCACTGTATTTTGATTAGTCAGCCTTTTTTTGTCAGGTCTGTAAGAGGGCAAGCCAGAGAGGAGAAGTCTGAAATGAGACATCGATGGTAGCCCGCTAAACCCAGGAAAGCCCATACCTTCTTCTTTGTGGTTCACCGGAAACAGTCCTGTATGGGTGTCACTTTCTCATTCTGAGGAAGGATAAGACCTCTGCCTATGCGGTAGCCCAGGTAGCGTGCTTTATCAAGTCCCAGATGGCACTTGTGGGGATTAACAGTTAGTCCAGCCCGACTTTCCATAGACAGCACTTCCGGTAACCTGGTTAAATGGTCCTACCATTTCTCAGAGTGGACCACAACATTATCGAGATAGGCTGTGGCATACTCCTGGTGGGGCCGCAGCACAACATCCATGAGCCTTTGGAAGGTGGCTGGAGCCCCATGCAGGCCAAAAGGAAGAACCCAGTACTGCCAGTGGCCACTAGGGGTGCTGAATGCTGTTTTCTGCTTGTCCCGAGGCCCCAAGGGGACCTGCCAGTAACCCTTGGTGAGGTCTAACGTGGAGATGTAACCTGCCCTTCCCAGCCTCTCGATGAGCTCATCCACTCAGGGCATGGGGTAGCTGTCGAACTGCGAGATTTCATTTAACTTACATGCTCAATGAGGGAGCTACATCTAGGAGTCCCCTGGGCTGACGGACAAACAAGAGTTCAAAAGGGGTAAACTCTGTAGAAGCTTGAGGTACCTCTCTGATCCCAAACAGCACATAAGGCAGCATCCAGTCCCAGTCATGCTCATCCTTGGCAATGACCCTCTTTAGCATCTGTTTCAAGGTTTTGTTAAAATACTAGACAACCCCGTCAGTCTGGGGGTGGTAGACAGAAGTTCGGAGATGCTTAACCTTCAACAGACTGCATAGATCAGCCAAGACCAGGGAGACAAAAGGCATGTCCTGGTCTATGAGTATCTCTGTAGGGATCTCAACATAGCTACACAGCAAAAATAGCTTCTGAGCTATGGCTGCTGAGGTTGCTCGCCAAAGAGAATGGCTCCCCGGTGGCATAGTCCACAATGACTAAAACATGTTCATGTCCCCATTCAGATTTAAGCAGCAGCCCTATCAAGTCCATGCCAATACAGGTAAATTGGACCTTGATGACCGGAAGTGGTATTAGGGGGGCCGGAACTGGTTTCTTTGGGGCGGTTCTCTGACAAACTTTGCAGGCTTGGCAGAAGTGACGAACATCCATGTTCATACCTGGCCAGTGAAACCTATCCCGAAGATGTTGGAGGGTTTTTTTCTGCTGCTAGATGTCCAGCCATGGAATGGTAGTGGGCTAGTGTCATCACTAGGTCAGTCTTTCCTTTTGGCAGGACCAGCAACTCCTTTTCACCCAGCCTGATTGCCACGCAATACAACAAGAAGTACAACTAAGAAGGACTGTGTCCAAACAACAAAGTACTACTGAAGCAAAGTTACGGCATCCATAAAAGATCTACAATTGCTAAAACTTTTCTCACAAACATCCAATGACAAAATGTGAAAAATATGGTGTCATAGTCATAAAGCCTGAACAATTGGAACACAAAGATGAACTTCAGCATCTGTCCTGGCCAAAAAAATCATCTGACTTGAATATTATCAAACCACTGTGGACAGGTTTAGAGAGAAGAGTAAGTTGGCAATGTCCTCTTTCAACATCGGTGAAGCAATTTGCAGATGTTCTGATAGAAGATATTCCATTGGAGACTATTCAAAGTTGTATAAATCTATTCTAAGATAGTAAAGCTGCATAAAAGGGATAGTTCACCCAAAAATGAAAATTCTGCCATCATTTACTTACCATCAAGTTGTTCTAAACATATATGATTTTCTTTCTTCTGTTGACCACAAAAGAAGATGTTTTAATAACCAGGCATGTGACTGTAGCCATTGACTTTCATAGTATTTTTTCTTCTTTTTCCATAATATGTAAGTCAGTGGTTACCATCGACTGTTTGATTACAAACATCCTTCAAAATAACTTATTTTTTTTAAAGGCAAATGGTGGTGAAACAACTTTTAATAATCTTAATGAAATATTGCCTGTTTTCCAGGTTTTCACATTATTTTGTCCAATCCCCTTAGCACAAACCCGATTCCCAAAAAGTTGGGACACTGTACAAATTGTGAATAAAAACAGAATGCAATGATGTGGAAGTTTCAAATTTCAATATTTTATTCAGAATACAACATAGATGACATATCAAATGTTTAAACTGAGAAAATGTATAATTTTAAGGGAAAAATAAGTTGATTTTAAATTTCATGGCATCAACACATCTCAAAAAAGTTGGGACACTGTGTGGCATCCCCTCTTCTTTTTATAACAGTCTGCAAACATCTGGGGACTGAGGAGACAAGTTGCTCAAGTTTAGGAATAGGAATGTTGTCCCATTCTTGTCTAATACAGGCTTCTAGTTGCCCAACTGTCTTAGGTCTTCTTTGTCGCATCTTCCTCTTTATGATGCACAAAATGTTTTCTATGGGTGAAAGATCTGGACTGTAGGCTGGCCATTTCAGTACCCGGATCCTTCTTCTACGCAGCCATGATGTTGTAATTGATGCAGTATGTGGTCTGGCATTGTCGTGTTTGAAAATGCAAGGTCTTCCCTGATAGAGACGACATCTGGATGGGAGCATATGTTGTTCTAGAACTTGGATATACCTTTCAACATTGATGGTGCCTTTCCAGATGTGTAAGCTGCCCATGCCACACACACACTCATGCAACCCCATACCATCAGAGATGCAGGCTTCTGAACTGAGCGCTGATAACAACATGGGTTGCCCTTGTCCTCTTTAGTCTGGATGACATGGTGTCCCAGTTTTCCAAAAAGAACTTCAAATTTTGATTCGTCTGACCACAGAACAGTTTTCCACTTTGCCACAGTCCATTTTAAATGAGCCTTGGCCCAGAGAAAACGCCTGCGCTTCTGGATCACGTTTAGATATGGCTTCTTTTTTGACCTATAGAGTTTTAGACAGCAACGGCGAATGGCACGGTGGATTGTGTTCACCGACAATTTTTTCAGGAAGTATTCCTGAGCCCATGTTGTGATTTCCATTACAGTAGCATTCCTGTATGTGATGCAGTGTCCCGTCTAAGGGCCCGAAGATCATGCGCATCCAGTATTGTTTACTGGCCTTGACCCTTACGCACAGAGATTGTTCCGGATTCTCTGAATCTTTGGATGATATTATGCACTGTAGATGATGATAACTTCAAACTCTTTGCAATTTTTCTCAGAGAAACTCCATTCTGATATTGCTCCACTATTGTTTTGCCGCGGCATTGGGGGAATTGGTGATCTTCTGCCCATCTTGACTTTTGAGAGACACTGCCACACTGAGAGGCTCTTTTTATACTCAATCATGTTGCCAATTGACCTAATAAGTTGCAAATTGGTCCTCCAGCTGTTCCTTATATGTACATTTAACTTTTCCGGCCTCTTATTGCTACCTGTCCCAACTTTTTTGGAATGTGTAGCTCTCATGAAATCCAAAATGAGCCAATATTTGGCATGACATTTCAAAATGTCTCACTTTCAACATTTGATATGTTATCTATATTCTATTGTGAATAAAATATAAGTTTATGAGATTTGTAAATTATTCGGTTCCTTTTTTACTCACAATTTGTACAGTTTCCCAACTTTTTTGGAATCGGGTTTGTACATGGGTGGAACTGAACATGATCTTTTGTACACAGCGCTTCTAACACACACAGAAGCATATAAACATTCAGCAAATTTTATTGATATTTCTTCTTCTCACACAAAGGTATGTGAGTATTGTAACATGTTTCATTCACACTGGCTTCTATTATAAGCCATTACCAGAATAAATCATTTTAAATCTCAATACAAAACATCAAGTCAAAAATCAAAAGGAGCAAGTCTCTTTATGTAATTCATAAAACATTGTCATAAATCATAAACACATAGGGGTCCACTGCAAATCTACTTCATGTGCAGAACAGTGAGATGTATTTCAAGTACAAAAACATGAATACCTATAGGTGCCTTACTCTATAGTAAATATGAACATAGTATTCTGCACATAGTAAGTGCAGAAATAATATACATTGTAAGCTATAAATATAATAGGTTCACTTAACTTACAAGTATAATTGCAATATAAAAACTATTAAATTTGTTTACTGAGAGTATACTTCACAGTATACTTCAAAAACTAAAAAGCGGGCTAGAAGTTGTGCACATTATCTTTAACACAGATGCAGCCGGATCATTTCCATAATGACCAGCGCAATCTACCAACAGCAGCCAATTTAGGGTCTGGTTTAAGACATGCTATTTTTGGCGTTTAATAACCTAATAAATCGCATTGCATATTTTATTAAAATACACTCCCCCCATAAATTTTCCATCTAAAAGGAAAATTCCTACAAATGCATAAGAAAATAGGGTTCCAAAATAACTGTCCATGCCTTTTCAATAGTTTTCACTACTAGAAGCATTAGTTGATTTTAGCATACTTACTGCATGAAGTATACTTTGGAAGATGTACTTGAACTTACAGTGGTGGCTAAAATTGTTAGAACACCTGACATATCTGAAAAAAAAAAATATATATATTTTACTTTTAATATGTTATGTCCATCTTTTGCAGCAATTGCAGCAGCACATCTCTAGTGTCAATACAGGTCCTTCTCAAAAAATTAGCATATTGTGATAAAAGTTCATTATTTTCCATAATGTAATGATAAAAATTAAACTTTCATATATTTTAGATTCATTGCCACACCAACTAAAATATTTCAGGTCTTTTATTGTTTTAATACTGATGATTTTGGCATACATCTCAAAAAATTAGCATATTTCATCCGACCAATGAAAGAAAAGTGTTTTTAATACAAAAAAAGTCAACCTTCAAATAATTATGTTCAGTTATGCACTCAATACTTGGTCGGGAATCCTTTTGCAGAAATGACTGCTTCAATGCGGCGTGGCATGGAGGCAATCAGCCTGTGGCACTGCTGAGGTGTTATGGAGGCCCAGGATGCTTCGATAGCGGCCTTAAGCTCATCCAGAGTGTTGGGTCTTGCGTCTCTCAACTTTCTCTTCACAATATCCCACAGATTCTCTATGGGGTTCAGGTCAGGAGAGTTGGCAGGCCAATTGAGCACAGTAATACCATGGTCAGTAAACCATTTACCAGTGGTTTTGGCACTGTGAGCAGGTGCCAGGTCGTGCTGAAAAACGAAATCTTCATCTCCATAAAGCTTTTCAGCAGATGGAAGCATGAAGTGCTCCAAAATCTCCTGATAGCTAGCTGCATTGACCCTGCCCTTGATAAAACACAGTGGACCAATACCAGCAGCTGACATGGCACCCCAGACCATCACTGACTGTGGGTACTTGACACTGGACTTCAGGCATTTTGGCATTTCCTTCTCCCCAGTCTTCCTCCAGACTCTGGCACCTTGATTTCCGAATGACATGCAAAATTTGCTTTCATCCGAAAAAAGTACTTTGGACCACTGAGCAACAGTCCAGTGCTGCTTCTCTGTAGCCCAGGTCAGGCGCTTCTGCCGCTGTTTCTGGTTCAAAAGCACACGCCTGTGCACGGTGGCTCTGGATGTTTCTACTCCAGACTCAGTCCACTGCTTCCGCAGGTCCCCCAAGGTCTGGAATCAGTCCTTCTCCATAATCTTCCTCAGGGTCCGGTCACCTCTTCTCGTTGTGCAGCGTTTTTTGCCACATTTTTTCCTTCCCACAGACTTCCCACTGAGGTGCCTTGATACAGCACTCTGGGAACAGCCTATTTGTTCAGAAATTTCTTTCTGTGTCTTACCCTCTCGCTTGAGGGTGTCAATGATGGCCTTCTGGACAGCAGTCAGGTCGGCAGTCTTACCCATGATTGCGGTTTTGAGTAATGAACCAGGCTGGGAGTTTTTAAAAGCCTCAGGAATCTTTTGCAGGTGTTTAGAGTTAATTAGTTGATTCAGATGATTAGGTTAATAGCTCGTTTAGAGAACCTTTTCATGATATGCTAATTTTTGAGATTTTGAGGTTTTCATGAGCTGTATGCCAAAATCATCAGTATTAAAACAATAAAAGACCTGAAATATTTCAGTTGGGTGTGCAATGAATCTAAAATATATGAAAGTTTAATTTGGTTATCATTACATTATGGAAAATAATGAACTTTTATCACAATATGCAAATTTTTTGAGAAGGACCTTATATTTCCTGAAAACTTAATAAAGCTGATTTTTACTTCTGCGTTTTACGCCGTAGGCTGTGTGTCGGTTTTTATTTATATTTTTTTGTCACTGTCCACGTCAACATGCAGTATACATTAGTTTTGTCCACGGGCAAACCCGCAGTACCACAACAAAAGTCAAAGACAGCGGCTCGTTAGAGAAGCATTTAGCCGTGACTGCGGCAAGAAAAATATCAAAGTACAGATAATTTATTTAAAACTACAAAAAAGAGTCACCAACGGAACAAGAGAGGATGGCATTCTTTCAATCTCCACAAGGGCTTGTAACGTACCATGTCAGAACAACTGTTTGTCGTGGACAACAAAGTGTTGTAATGCTATGTTTTATAATAAATGATAAGACACTTGTTCTTTGCTTTGTTTATTTATTTTAAATAAGAAGGTGAAACATTAAAATATATTTAAGTGCAAAAAACACACAAAATTCAAATAAAGATGGAGGGAGGGGTAGTAGCAAACCAATCACAGCGCTTGCGGTCCGCGTAGATTTGACACACTGTGACATTTTTGGAGAAGTGCCGTAGCCTGCATGTACTATGCACAACCTACGGCGTAGTTTCGACACAGAAGTATGAATCAGCCTTAATGTTATCCCATGGCTTCTGCAACTCAAGCCAAAGGTTTTCCTTTGAATGTACAACATATCTGTCCTCGCACCAAATTTGTTCAATGGGGTTGATGTCCGGACTTTAAGGTGACCAGTCCATCATTTTCAATGTTCCAGCAGATTCCTTCCATCACAGGAAGTTCCAACAATAGTTTGTTTTACAGGTATTGTAAAGGACATTTCAACAAAAACAACTGAAACTTCTTAAATATGCCAAATGTTCTAACAATTTTACCCACCACTGTAAACTTCAAGTAAACATTTGAGCATGAGTATGTGTACGGTGAACGTTATTTCACCAAGTACAAAATGTTCCTGGATCAACATCCTTGTTGATCCTGGAACAACATTCCAATCAACCAATCAGAATTGAGATATAACATTTCAGGAAATATCTGTTTTAGGCTTACAATCAGGGTTAGGTGCTTCTACACCCTTGTTAATCATCTATCATTTCTCACTGATTTTAGGAATAAATTATGGGTTGGGTTAGGTTTGGGGGTAGGGATTGGGTTAAGTCTATATTTTTGGACAATAATGTTGAATCAGGAACATGTATACTTGGCAAAATCATGGCGACCTATGTGGCGACAGAGCTAATTTTTTGGGCATATGTGTTTGTGATGTGACAGAGTCAAAAGCTCAGCTGGACCCTGTGTATGCTACACTCCGCTTTGGAACTTCTCTGGCCAACACCAGCCGATCTAGCTTTGGGAGTTTCTATGAATCTCCGAGCCAAAGCCTGGTGTGTACCATATATACCACAAGCAGGTTTAGGTTTCATAGATGTTGTGGCTGGTTAGACATTTAGATTTAATAAAGGTGCATTGATCATAAACCTAGAAGTAATTACTTTTTTGATGACTAAATGTAAATTATGTTTTACAAGCATTTTTTGAGCCCTTAAACTTGCAAATTGCATTCTAGTTGTTACTGTTATTTTCTTTATCATTGTTAAAAAAAATGCATTTGTTAAAAATTAGATCAGTTACTGAATGAAAGCTTATATTTTTAACATTCACTTCTTTATTGAAAATTTTTGTTTGAAACTCTTTATGTGCCTTTGAGGATGAAGAGGATGGTCAGCAGAAGGAAGAGTGTGTGTCCACTGAGGGGGAGGAACTGACTGAAAACCAAAGTAAGGGTAAAATAATCTAAGTTAATGTGTATGCATGGAGAAATATACTATACATTGCACAGATAGAGATCAGTGGTTCTCAACTGGTTTTGCTTTAGAACAGAGATTTTAAACTGAACATCAACTGATGACTCAATATTAAGTGCTTTATCTAGAATGGTATTTTTTGTATACAGCAGTGCTATAAAAAAATTGGTTGCACTTTATTTTACAGTACATGCACTTACATGTACTACCAAGCTAAGAAAGTGCTGGTAATATTATGTAACTGCATGGAGTATGGTTAGGTTTAGAGGTAGGTTCAAGGTTAATACATAGTTATTGTAATTACTATAATAAGTACATAGTATGTACATGAGTAACAGGACTGTAAAATAAAGTGCTACCAAGAAATGTATATTGGTTTCAGACCAAAATTAGCTGTTTTGATTATTTTTTATATTATTTTGTGCACATGTTAGAGGCATGTATGAGTGGCGTTGACCACAGAGATTTTCCTTTGCTACCAAAATATTCTTTAAGCCACTGTGTCCCAGCCACTGTGCTTTTATTCAGGTGTACTGTGCGAAATGAGCAAAATAAAAGAACTGCAATTGCTAAAATCTTAATCACAATCACACACACTAATGGCAAAATGCAAAATGCATGATCATAAATCCTGAACAATAGGAGCACCAAGATGAATTAAAGAATTCACATTTTTTCATTTTATTTGTATTATCTTATTATTTTAGTGGTTAGAATAAGTACGTTTTGGGCTAAATGAATTATTTAAGCCCCATATCCTAGCGAGTCGTGAATTAATCTCAACTTGAGAGGACTCTGTTTTTGTTATTTTCCCGCTTTGGCAAGTTAACAAATATATACATACATACATACATACATACACATATAGTGAAGTGTGACGTGACATTCAGCCACGTATGGTGCAGTGTCATTCAGCCAAGTACCGGAGCAGTGGGCAGCCATTTTTTTATGCTGCGGCGCCCGGGGAGCAGTTGGGGGTTCGATGCCTTGCTCAAGGGCACCTAAGTCATGGTATATACATATATACATATACATATACATATATATTTTATAAACCCGCTAATAAAAACATGGTGGACAGTGTAATTTCTGGCTGAATTGGACAGGCGAGTTTACATTTACATTTATGCATTTAGCAGACGCTTTTATCCAAAGCGACTTACAGTGCATTCAGGCAAACATTTTCTTTACCTAACGTGTTCCCTGGGAATCGACCCACAACCTATGCGCTGCTAACGCAATGCTCTACCACTGAGCCACAGGAGTTGAAGCGATGACCTTGAGTGTGATGCGCTATTCAGTTTAAGCATGTTTGCAAGCCTTAAAGGTGCCATAGAATGCATTGATACATTATTTTAAATTGTTCTCTGATGTCCCCAGAGTGTGTATGTGAAGTTTTATCTCAAAATACCCCACAGATAATTTTTTTTATAGCTTGTTGAAATTGCCACATTTAGGGTATTGTGTTTGTCCCCTTTAATTGAACTGACCCTCATTTGTGAGGCAGTCCGGCATAAAATGTTAGCACAAACGTATAGGACCTTTTCGTCTTTATCCGGGACATTTCTTTCGCAAATGAAATTTAACCACAGTGTCCTCATCAGTCTATGAAGACTCCTATGTTCGTTGGTGCATCCCAACACACAAGACTTTTAATGGCTCTTTGGCGCTGACATCGTACCTCCAGCAGCTACAGCAGGAAAACAGTAATGGCGGACTGCTGTTTCTTACTCAGGGATGTGTATATGCTAATAGGGCAGAGAGTGTCACAAATGGGTGGGACTTTCCCCGACTATGACGTCATACAGTAGTAGTGAGAACTGTGTTCAAACACCTTATAAAAGTGATTTTTGCAATCTATGGCACCTTTAAGATTCACCCTCTGCTTGTGACAGCTGAAGTGGATCTTGTGAAATGTGCGATCGCATCGCCACTTACTCTTGAGAAACTTAAAGATGAAGTAGGCTACGGAAGGACAAATATCCAAACTTTTTCAGAGTACTGCAGTTTGCAATCACGCTGCCCATTGGTTCGGCTACATCAGAAAGTTTCTCAGTTATGAGGAGAATCTGGCTCCAATCTTTAATGGCATAGGACAAATTCTTAGATCTTTCTTTACTGCACTTAGTGAACGATTTGACTGAAAAACTATCAGAAGAGAAGAGACAGAAATACAGTGGTCATCTAAGCGAATTAGGGAAAAAAGAGGTGGCTTTTCTGCATTAGGTATATTTTTCATGTTGTTTTTAACATATTTTTTAATGTCGAATATATGCTATATAAATATATAAAATGTAGAACATATAAAAAAAAAAATGTTCGTGGCTCGTGGATTTCCATAGTATTTTATTTGATATTATATATATATATATATATACACACACACACACATACAGTGGGTACGGAAAGTATTCAGACCCCCTTACATTTTTTACTCTGTTATATTGCAGCCATTTGCTAAAATCATTTAAGTTCATTTTTTTTTCTCATTAATGTACACACAGCACCCCATATTGACAGAAAAACACAGAATTGTTGACATTTTTGCACATTAAAAAAAATTTAAATATCACATGGTCCTAAGTATTCAGACCCTGTTATGGTGATTGGTAAGGACTGTATAATTGACTAGTCTTTAGAAGGTTGTGACCACCAGGGGGCATCGATTAGAATGCAAACAAGATGTTCCGTTTAGGTGTTTTATTGAAATGAAGGTTTAAAGTGTGTGTGGTTCTGAAATAGAGATACAGGCATAAATCAGTAATGTAAACTCTCTATATAAATATCAAAGAATTATTACATGCCTAGCAGGTATATAATAAAACAAACACAATCAAAATTAAGTTACAGTTTTGTTATGGATGACTTGAATGCAGTGTTATAATAAATGCTTATTACTAAGTAAAAACAAACTTACAAATGCAATAGTACACTATATCTCTGTTCAAAGATTGCTTTGCTGCACATTAACTGCAACAATATACAACATGCTAAATTCTGCTGAACATATAATTATAAGCTGCAGAGTTACTCCTTAAAATAAACAATGTTACACATTGTGCAAGAACAACAGAAATTATTTCAATTGAGGCACGTAAGGCTTGCACAGCAACACCACCATTAATTACCAGCGTTCTCAACAATTAAACACACGAGCAGTACGAACCTCCGCCATTATTCGACAACAGCAGCAACATGCCACAACATTATTGTGAGGTAAAAACAACAACAAACTTCAGTATACTTACTGGTAGTTGCACGCACACAATACTAGGAACTTGTAAATAAGTACAGCAACACTAACTTATATTATCTATAAAATAAAAGCTGCACCGTCTTCAACGTCAGCGCTCTCTTCCAAACTTTTCGAAACTGAAACTTAAGCTGTCTGCTTCCGTGAGCGCAGTGACGCTCCTGATTGGCTGATTCTCAAGCAGCCAGTTTCATCTGCCTGAAAAGGGTCGGCCTTCATCACAGCCGCCCCCAAATTTGTTACACTATATTTGCCACTCTAAGAAGGACTGACCGTATCAGTATCTGGTATGGCAGGCAGAGCTACAAGGCGAGCGACAGACCTCGTGTAGATTTTGTCCTTGACTTTAACTACTGCAGTCCTGACTCTCCCATCAGTTCCTGGAATAACCTCAGTGACGTGACCTAAAGGCCACTGTGCTCTGGGCAGCTGTGGGTCCACCACCATCACTATGGTTCCAGTTTGCAGCTGTGCAGGGTCCTTGTGCCACTTAGAGTGACTCTGAAGAGTCGGGAAATAGTGTCGTATAAAGTGGGACCAAAACTGGTCAGCCAGCACCTGAGTATGTCTCCAGCGGCGGCGACTCAGGAGCTCAGACTCACCATACACAACCTGTGGTAAAGAAGGGTCGAGCCGCCCCATGAGGAGCAAGTTGGGGGTCACTGGGTCAACATCAGCCACGTCGGTTGACACGTAACCCAGTGGTTTAGAATTTAAAATCCCCTCCACTTCAATTAGTACCGTCCGCAGGACCTCTTCGGGGACAGTCTGTGATTGGATGGTGGCATACAGCGCAGCTTTAATAGACCTCACCTCCCTTTCCCAGACTCCTCCAAAGTGTGGTGCGCTTGGGGGGTTAAACTGAAAGTTAATCTGGTGTTTAGCCAGATGAGTCTGCAGTGTGGGGTGTAGTGACCTGAAGGCCTCCTGGAGTTCTCTTTCACCTCCCTTAAAATTCGTGCCCTGGTTGGACTGGAGCTCTGCTGGCTTACCCCTTCGTGCAATGAAGCGGTGGAGAGCCATTAAAAAGGAATTCGAGTTCATACTGGACAGAACATCCACATGCACCGCGCGCGTCATCAGACATTTAAATAGTATGCCCCATCTCTTCTCATGGCGACGGCCAACCTTCACTGTGAAAGGCCCGAAGCAGTCCATGCCCGTAGAGAAAAACGGGGGCTTCAGCAGCCGTAGTCTGCACTGTGGGAGGTCTGCCATCTTGGGCACTACTGGAGAGGCTCTCCATCTCTGGCAGTCCGGACAGGAGTGCTGATGGCGCTTCACAACTTCACGGCCATGCAGAATCCAGTATTTTCACCGCAGCCAGCCAGTTCCAGCAGTGTTTTTTCCCGTGTTATATCATCAGCTGGGTTGTTGACCGAATCCACATATCTCCAGGCCCGGACATCAGTCAGCTCCTGGATTTCAGCTATACGTGTTCCCACGAATACCTTGTACAAACAGGAGTCGGACTGAAGCCATGTGAGTACTGTTGTGGAGTCGGTCCAGAATATAACATTGCGGATATTCACAGTCAGCTCTCTTTGAAGTAGTGCAGCTAGCTGTGCAGCTGTCAGGGCAGCACACAGTTCTAGTCTTTGTATTGATTGCTGCTTCTTTGGGGCCACTCTGGATCTAGCAGTCATGAATGACACTTCCACACGGCCGTGTGAGCTCTCCGTCCACAGATAGGCCACTGAGCCATATGCCTTCTCTGATGCATCAGCGAAGATGTGTAAGTCTCTCTGGAGGTTAGAAGTGTTCATCTCAGGGCTCACATAGCAGTGAGGCAGTAGAATCTGGGAGAGATGCTGCAATTCTTCCTCCCACGTCAGCCATGGCTGCAGCACATCTTCAGGCAGTGAAGGGTCATCCCAGTCTCTCTGTTTGTCCCACAAGTGCTGCACCAGGACCTTGGCCCGCGTAGTGAAGGGGAGTGTAAATCCCAAGGGGTCGAACAGGCATGCCAAGACTGCCAGGGTGTAGGTTGGTCCAGCATATGGTATTTATACCTTTATGTGTCTGAATTGCAGAGCCAGCGGAGTCCCAGGGCGAGCTTGAGCCACAACTCACTGCTCTCAGATCTTGCTTCTTTGGGCAGATGGCTGATGACCTCAGGGGTGTTACTGGCCCACTGGCGTAACTCAAATCCATCTGTAGCCAACAGTGAGGTCAGTTTGTCGACCAGGTGATGGGCTTCTTCAACAGATGGGAGGCTTTGCAGACAGTTATCCACATAAAAGGATCTTTCTATCGACACTCTAACATCTTCACCAGGCTGACTGTGGTCAACCACATGTTTCTGCAGCGCAAAAGTTGCACAGCAGGGGCTACATGTGGTGCCAAATGGAAGGACTTGCCATGTGTAGATGCTGGGTGGTTCCTCTGTATTCAGGTCTCGCCACAGGAAGCGCAGCAAGGGCTTGTCTTCTGGGAGCAGCCTCCCCTAATGAAACATGCCCTTGATATCACGCTATTATCTGTTCCACTGTAAGCTGTGCAAAGTTTGCACACTTATCTAGGAAGTGTTGCGTGTTAGAGCAGTAAGTCAAGTCAAGTCAAATCATCTTTATTTATATAGCGCTTTAAACAAAAAAGATTGCGTCAAAGCAACTGAACAACATTAGTTAGGAAAACAGTGTGTCAATAATGCAAAATGACTGTTTTTTTTAGTTCATCATTGAATTCAGTGATGTCATCATGCAGCTCAGTTCAGTTTAAATAGTATCTGTGCAATAATTTGTGATCAAGTCAACAATATCGCTGTAAATGAAGTGTCCCCAACTAAGCAAGCCAGAGGCGACAGCGGCAAGGAACCAAAACTCCATCAGTGACAGAATGGAGAAAAAAAAACCTTTGGGAGAAACCAGGCTCAGTTGGGGGGGGGCAGTTCTCCTCTGGCCAGACGAAACCAGCAGTTCAATTCCAGGCTGCAGCAAAGTCAGATTGTGCAGAAGAATCATCTGTTTCCTGTGGTCTTGTCCCGGTGGTCGTCTGAGACAAGGTCTTTACAGGGGATCTGTCTCTGGGGCTCTAGTCCTGGTCTCCGCTGTCTTTCAGGGCTGTAGAGGTCCTTTCTAGGTGCTGATCCACCATCTGGGCTGGATACATACTGGATCCGGGTGACTGCAGTGACCCTCTGACTTGGATACAGACTGGATCTGGTGGCTACGGTGACCTCGGAATAAGAGAGAAACAGACTAATATGAGCGTTGATGCCATTCTTCTATAGCAAGTACATCAGGTGTTATGGGAAGTGTTCCCGGTTCTGGTTTACCTAATTAATGCAGCCTAAAAATCCTTTAACGGATTTGGATATGAGAAGTGTATTAGTATGTTATGTGTAAGCCAGGTTAAAGAGATGGGTCTTTAATCTAGATTTAAACTGCAAGAGTGTGTCTGCCTCCTGAACAATGTTAGGTAGGTTATTCCAGAGTTTGGGCGCTAAATAGGAAAAGGATCTGCTGCCCGCAGTTGACTTTGATATTCTAGGTATTATCAAATTGCCAGAGTTTTGAGAACGGAGCTGACGTGGAGGACTATAATGTAACAAGAGCTTGTTCAAATACTGAGGTGCTAAACCATTCAGGGCTTTATAAGTAATAAGCAAGATTTTAAAATCTATACGATGTTTGATAGGGAGCCAGTGCAGAGTTGACAGGACCAGGCTAGTATGATCATACTTCCTGGTTCTAGTTTTGGACTAACTGGAGTTTGTTTACTAAGCGTGCAGAACAACCACCCAATAGAGCATTACAATAGTCTAACCTTGAGGTCATAAACGCATGGATTAACATTTCTGCATTTGACATTGAGAGCATAAGCCATAATTTAAATATATTTTTGAGATGGAAAAATGCAGTTTTACAAATGCTTGAAACGTGGCTTTCTAAGGAAAGGTTGTTATCAAATAGCACACCTAGGTTCCTAACTGATGATGAAGAATTGACAGAGCAGCCATCAAGGCTTAGACAGCGTTCTAAGTCTTAACATGCAGAGCTTTTAGGCCCTATAATTAACACCTCTGTTTTTTCAGAATTTAGCAGTAAGAAATTACTCGTCATCCAGTTTTTTATATCGACTATGCATTCCGTTAGTTTTTCAAATTAGTATGTTTCGCCGGGCCGCAAAGAAATATAGAGCTGAGTATCATCAGCATAACAGTGAAAGCTAACACCGTGTTTCCTGATGATATCTCCCAAGGGTAACATGTAAAGTGTGAAGAGTAACGGCCCTAGTACTGAGCCTTGCGGTACTCCATACTGCACTTGTGAACGATATGATACCTCTTCATTCAGGGCAAGGGCAGTATGCTGTCCTCTCTGGCTGCTTGGTGCTAGATAAGGCCTTCTCTACTGTCGGTGTGCTCTCGGGTTGGTCTGTGGTGTGCATGATGTTGGTATTCTTGCCACTCTTAGCGTCACGGCGGTGCTCTGTCCTGGGTCCTGCTCTGCTCTTGTTTTCACTGGTTAGAGGCTCATACACCGTCTCCTGCATCTTCAGCTCATAGTCAAGCCAGTCAGAAAAGTGCAATAGGCTTGGGATTGTGACACGCATTGGGTACAAGAATCTCTTAAATTCAGCCCGTATATCATGAGGCAGTTTGGACATCAGCCGTGTCACATGTGAACCACAGTGGAGGTCAGTCTTTCCACTGTCCCCAAGCTGGTCTAACATCACCACGAGTGCTCTCACTTTCAGGGCGAATCGCTTAAACCCACTGGAGTCACCACGTGCAATATTAGGGGCCTCCATTAGATCAGCTATTTTCCTGAGCGCTAGCTGGTGAGGCTGTCCATAATGCTCAATTAGGCTTGTCATAGTGTCAGTGTAGGGCTGCAGTGAGTTTGTATATGAGTCCGCTATTAGAAGTGCCTCCTCATACTTCAGGTGATCCATCAGGATCTGGTATTTAAAGCGCTCTGTAGTGTCCACAGGCAGTACGTTCTCCAGAGCAACCTTAAGCCTGGCGAACTCTCTCGGATCCCCTTTGGTGAATGCAGGGATTGTGGGTTTAGGCCCACGGTACACTGTCTCATGGTGGTGAGAGGGTTGCAGCTCTTCGGGGAGCGACTCACATCTTTGAGGGTGTAGGGTGCACAGTACTCTGGTGTCTGTACCCAGGGCACTGAATGATGGGGCTCAGGATGTCTGGGAGACTCCTGCTGACGTGCCATCCTAATGTCTCTCAGTGCTGTTATGAGCTCTGCCATAAGGTCCTGTGATAGTGGCTGATAAATGTTGTCTGCTACTGGAGGTGGTGGCGGTGGCCAGTCATCATCATCCGTAGGCAGAGTGTGACCACCAGCTTGCACACGTGGCGGGATTGGCGTGGTTTGGTACGCACCGCCATCCTGCTCTATGGTATACTGCTGTTGGGGGGGGGGCTGTTGTAGGGAAAGGAGAAAGGGCTGTCTGTCGCAGTGCTGGTAGGTCTGGAAGGGAAGTACGGGCGTCAAGTCGCCTGTGCATGTCCATTACCTGTTGCTGCAGCCTTAGATTATCTTCCCGCAGCTTATAAAGAGCTTCAAGGACCTCAGGCATTGTTTCTGGGGCAGACCTTGATCTGGCCGAGGCAGGCGTACTCTGAAAGAGGGGTTCTGTATACTCAAACTGACGTGGATAGACAGCTTCATCCTGGCGTGTCTCTCTGGAAATCTGACCATGCTGTCGTAAGGCTGCTGTTGCTCTGACAGGTTAACCGATTGATGAGGCAAACGAGAGGGCGGCTGCAATGCTTGGAGGGGTATGTCATAGTCTTCCATCCAGGCTGGTCGCCGGGTCTCTCGGCGGGGTCGGGCATCTACTGGGCGTGTATACTGATCCGAGAACATCTCAAAACAATCCCAAGGTGACCACGCGTCATCCGGCTTGAAGGACCAATTGTTATGGTGATTGGTAAGAACTGTATAATTGACTGGTCTTCAGAAGGTTGTGACCACCAGGGGGCACTGATTAGAGTGCAAACAAAATGTTCCGTTTAGGTGTTTTATTGAGATGAAGGTTTAAAGTGTGTGTGGTTCTGAAATAGAGATACAGGCATAAATCAGTAAATGTAAATTGTCTATATAAATATCAAATAATTATTACATTCCTAGCAGGTATATAATAAAACAAAAACAATCAAAATTAAATTATAGTTTTGTTATGGATGACTTGAATGCAGTGTTATAATAAATGCTTATTACTAAGTAAATACAAACTTACAAATGCAATAGTACACTATTTCTCTGTTTAAAGATTATTTTGCTGCACATTAACTGCAACAATATACAACATGCTAAATTCTGCTGAACATATAATAATTATGAGCTGCAGAGTTACTCCTTAAAATAAACAATGTTACCCATTGTGCAAGAACAACAGAAATTATTTCAATTGAGGCACGTAAGGCTTGCACAGCAACACCACCATTAATTAACAGCGTTCTCAACAATTAAACACACGAGCAGTACGAAGCTCCGCCATTATTCGACATTGAGCAGCAACATGCCACAGCATTATTGTGAGGTAAAAACAACAAACTTCAGTATACTTACTGGTAGTTGCACGCACACAATACTAGGAACTTGTAAATAAGTACAGCAACACTAACTTATATTATATATAAAATAAAAGCTACACCGTCTTTCAACGTCAGCGCTCTCTTCCAAACTTTTCGAAACTGAAACTTAAGCTGTCTGCTTCCGCGAGCTGCAGAGCGCAGTGACGCTCCTGATTGGCTGATTCTCAAGCAGCCAGTTTCATCTGCCTGAAAAGGGTCGGCCTTCATCACAGACCCTTTGCTCACTATTTAGTAGAAGCACCCTTTTCATCTAATACAGCCATGAGTCTTTTTGGGAAAGATGCAACAAGTTTTTCACACCTGGATTTGGGGATCCTCTGCCATTCCTCCTTGCAGATCCTCTCCAGTTATGTCAGGTTGGATGGTAAACGTTGGTGGACAGCCATTTTCAGGTCTGTCCAGAGATGCTCAGTTGGGTTTAAGTCAGGGCTCTGGCTGGGCCATTCAAGAACAGTCACGGAGTTGTTGTGAAGCCACTCCTTCGTTATTTTAGCTGTGTGCTTAGGGTCATTGTCTTGTTGGAAGGTGAACCTTCAGCCCAGTCTGAGGTCCTGAGCACTCTGGAGAAGGTTTTCATCCAGGATATCCCTGTACTTGGCCGCATTCATCTTTCCCTTGATT
The DNA here is from genome assembly GCF_018340385.1 of Cyprinus carpio. Classification (NCBI taxonomy): domain Eukaryota; kingdom Metazoa; phylum Chordata; class Actinopteri; order Cypriniformes; family Cyprinidae; genus Cyprinus; species Cyprinus carpio. The sequence continues at coordinate 1,238,770 of NC_056615.1, forward strand.
GCAACCAAACAGTCCCTGCAGCTGAAAAACACCCCCACAGCATGATGCTGCCACCCCCATGCTTCACTGTTGGGACTGTATTGGACAGGTGATGAGCGGTGCCTGGTTTTCTCCACACATACCACTTAGAATTAAGGCCAAAAAGTTCTATCTTGGTCTCATCAGACCAGAGAATCTCATTTCTCTGTTTTTTTAGCAAACTACATACATCAGGCAGTTCCTTTGACCTCATGATTCTCATTTGCTCTGACATGCACTGTGAGCTGTAAGGTCTTATATAGACAGGTGTGTGGCTTTCCTAATCAAGTCCAATCAGTATAATCAAACACAGCTGGACACAAATGAAGGTGTAGAACCATCTCAAGGATGATCAGAAGAAATGGACAGCACCTGAGTTAAATATATGAGTGTCACAGCAAAGGGTCTGAATACTTAGGACCATGTGATATTTCAGTTTTTCTTTTTTAATAAATCTGCAAAAATGTTTACAATTTTTTTTTCTGTCAATATAGGGTGCTGTGTGTACATTAATGGGGAAAAAAAATAACTTAAATGATTTTAGTAAATGGCTGCAATATAACAAAGAGTGAAAAATTTAAGGGGGTCTGAATACTTTCCGTACCCACTGTGTGTGTGTGTATATATATATATATATATATTTTTTTCATAATATATGTCAATATCCATCAATATCCATCCAATATCCAACAGGGAACATTCAAAAGTTATGGTAACAAAGTTATGAACATTCCTCCAGTTAGTTATTTGTTAAAAAGTTTTTCAAAATGTTCTCCAAAAGTTAGTAAAAATAATAAAAATAATAATAATAATAATAAAAAGTTAAATAAAATAAATATAATATATATATATATATATATGTATATATATATATATATATACTGTTTATAGAAGTTTTTTTTCACATTTGCTCCATGTTGGGAGAAAATGTTCTTAGAATAACATTCCTAGAACATCCTTTAAACATTTAGAATGACAACTTCTAATGAATAAGGTTGTGTGTGTGGTTTAAATAATAATAGTAATAATAATAGTAATAATAATAATAATAATAATAATAATAATAATAATAATAATACAGCCTGTAACACAGATAATGTTTCTAACTTTTCTTTTAGATTTATGTAAAGCTCATGCATGTTAGAATGAAACACTTTCAAAAGCAGTGATGGAAATAATGGTATTGTAAATAATATTAATAATAATAATCAAATCAAATCTCTTTATTGTACACACAAGTGTAACAGTGGTGAAACTCTTGGGTACAAGACTCTGTGCCATGGTAGTACAAGCAAGAATATATGAAAAATTAACAGTATACATAAATAATACATACATTTTACACAATATACATTTTTCACAATATACAATAAACAACTGTACACAATATACACATTTCCATAATATACACATAGTACACAATATACTCAAGAGACTTGTATGAATGTACAGCTTTTATATGAGACTTACAGTGATGTATACATATATGTATAGTGAAAAGAGTTTGTGGCTCGGGTGGCAGGAGTCTCACATGTGCTTTGCTCACACATCTCTGGGTGTAGATGTCCTGGAGGGGAGGAAAGCTCACCTCCGACGATGTGCTGGGCTGTCTGAACTATTCTCTGCAGCGCTTTCCGGTTGAGAGCGATGCAGTTCCTGTACCAGGCAGTGATGCAGTCAGTCAGGATGCTCTCCACAGTGCAACTGTAGAACTGTCTGAGGATTTTTGAGCTCAAACCAAATTCCTTCAGTCGTCTGAGGAAGAAGAGACGCTGGTGGGCCTTCCTCACTACTGACTGTGTGTAAGTATTGCAGGTGAGGTACTCGGTGATATGAACGCCGGGGAACTTGAGGCTGCAGACCCGCTCCACTGGAGTTCCTTCGATGGAGATGGGGGAGTGCTCACTGGTCCGTCTCCAGAAATCTGCCAAAAGTTCCTTGGTCTTCTTGACGTTCAGAGAGAGGTTGTTGTTGTGGCACCAGTTAGTCAGGGTGTGCACCTCTTCTTTGTATGCTGATTCATCATCGTCGGTGATCAAGCCTACCACCATAGTGTCATCCACGAATTTGATGACGACGTTGGAGCTATGCGTGGCTACACATTCATGCATGTACAGGGAGTACAGGAGAGGACTGAGAATGCAGCCCTGTGGGACTCCGGTTTTGAGGGTCAACGGGGAGTAGATGTAGCTGCCAACTCTGACTACCTGCTGTCTGCCTGTCAAGAAGTCCAGGATCCAGCTGCACAGATAACTGTTCAGACCCAGAGCCCGAAGTTTCACCACAAGCTAAGAGGGCACTATGGTATTAAATGCTGAGCTGTAGTCAACAAACAACATTCTCACATGTGTGTTCCTCTTGTCAAGATGGGAAAGGGCAGTGTGCAGGGTGAAGGCAACTGCATCATCTGTGGAGCAGTTATTGCGGTAGGCAAACTGCAGTGGGTCGAGTGATGCTGGTAATACAAAGCAGATGTGATCTCTGATAAGCTTCTCAAAGCACTTACTGATGATGGGAGTCAGAGCAACAGGGTGCCAGTCATTCAAGCAAGAAGCTTTGGGTGTCTTTTGTATTGGCACAATGGTGGATGTTTTGAAACATTGGGGGACAACAGATAGGGAAAGGGAGAGGTTAAAAATGTCCGTGAAGACTCCAGCTAGTTGGTGAGTGCATGTTTTAAGAACTTGATCAGGAATACCTTCTGGACCTGTCAGCTTTGGGGATATTCACGCGCCAGAGCAATTGGGTAACATCTGCTACAGACACAGAGAGTGGACGAGCAGCAGCAGTCTCGGCCTGCTCTGTGTGGGGGAGGAGCCATTGACTTCGAAGTGAGCGTAGAAGGCATTGAGCTCATCAAGCAGTGAGGAAGCAGTGTTTGTAGCAGGGTGTTTGTGATCCTTATAGTCCATGATGTTGTTGAGTCTTTGCAACATGTCTCTTTAGTTGGAAGTGTTGAATTGTGCTTAAATTTTTTCTTTGTATTGGCGATTTTATGGTCTTGATGGTTTTGCGGAGGGCATAGCTAGCTTGCTTATAATCATCCGCATTACCGGAATTAAAGGCAGAGCATTGAGAGCCGTGCGAACATTAGTGTTAATCCACAGTTTCTGATTTGGGTAGGTTCTGATTGTTTTGTTTGGTACAGTACAACGTCTTCTATGCACTTCCTTATGAAGCACATGATGGTGTCTGTGTAAACATCGATGTCATTATTGGATGCAGCCCGGAACATATCCCAGTCGACGTAATCAAAACAGTCCTGTAACATAGAATCTGATTGGTCCGACCAAAGCTGAATCGTCCCGAGGGCAGGTGTTTCCCGTTTCAACGTCTGCCTGTAATGACTTGTACATATTTATGAAAAAAGTATTGGGACACCCCCTTCTTTAGAACAGAAAAAGGCACTTTTAAAACTGTGGCAACAAAGATGGAAATGTAATTCCTGTATTTAAAAATTTCATTTTCAGTTTTGGAAGTGTCTAAAATGATTGTATGCATATGTACAAGTCATTGGTGTTTGGTGATGAGTTTTTGGCTCAAGGTCTGCATTTAAAGACACACCAGAGGTGTTCAGCTGGGATTAGGACTTTGCTTTCTGCAGACTAGTCAGGTTCTTCCACACTCACCGAATCGATCTTTTTTTTTTTTTTTTTACCTTACATTATACACAGAGGCATTGTCGTGTTAGAATAGAATAGGGTCCTGCCCAAACTACTGGTATAAAATTAGAAACACATAATTCCCTAGAATATCATTATATGCTTAAACATTAAGATTTGTACTCATGGAACATAATTCATTCAGAACCTTTTCTATGGACATAAACTTTCTGTGCCACACTATTCTGCTGATATTGGAATGAGTTTGACTACTTAATCAGTTATATTGATATAAATGCTTCACTGGGGCAAACAAAAAGATCCTAAAATAATAAATAGGATACACCTATACACATACAGCATACAATGTTAAAAAAGTTCTACATTATGAACCTTAACCCAAAAGCCTTTAACTTCATACACTGAAGATAACTGTGACCCTGCCTGTTGAAACCCAGCTAAAGTAATTATATTTTAAACAGTGGATGAATAATTCACTTTGAGATTGTTTTGACAGCCATGTTTATTGTGTATTATTTTCAATGTATTTATTGTTAAGTTTAGTGTGGCAAAATAGAAGCGCAGTTGTAAGTCGTGTGCAGTGCATCTGGTTGCCATGACAACCTCATGCACTTCCTGCTGCTGCTTTATTTAATCAGAGTGTGAATTTGTAGATTTTCTATAGCAAAACTAAAATGAATTAAAAGTGGGACTGACCAAATAGTCTGGCTCGGTTTGCCCCTCCTGGAACTCGAAGAGATCTCTACCATCTTATTTCACTTACTGACTCTAGGCTACTTAGGACGGGACAAAACCATGTAGTGAATAGGGGGAGATAATTTTATCGAAAACGCAGAAATAAGCCATAATTTTGTTTTATTTGTAATTCGTTGGTAGATAGATTAATAATTTCTATTACATTACTACTACTCCTTTTACTACTAATAAAACAGATCTCTGGGGGGGTGCATGGGCAAAAAATGGTGGGCCTTTAGAATCATTTTTTTTTTTGTAGTTGGTCACCAGGTTCTTCAGTGTTTTGGCTGAGGGAAGGAGGTTCTTGTCCAAGATTTTACAGTACATGGCCCCGTCCATGTGCCCCGCAATGCAGTAAAGTCGTCCTGTATCCTTAGTAGAAAAACAGCCCCAAAGCATTATAACAGTCTCATGTTTTTCTAACACCAAACTAGTTATATAACCTAATTAAGGGGGAGTCAGTTTGCCTGACAACAGTTTAATAGGGAAAATATGCTTACCAAATGTGTCAATTATTCTTTTATACACCCATGAAAACAAAAATAAATATCACCAAACAAAAAGAAATACAAGAAAAAGACAGTCCACAAGCTCCAGACACTTCCCAATCAGGTATAGCCATAAATAAGCCAATAAGCCACAAGCCTACATCCATCTGGGCTTTAAATCCATATTTAGCTCTCAACATTCAGTGTTAAAGTCACCGATAAAGGGTCCTTCTAAAATACATACAAATAAACTGTATCAACGTTTTAGCATCAAACCCAACACAACTTTAGTTGCTCAGCATATATCAACACACATGATCAATGATGTCTTGGCAACAAACATCATTAACAAACAAGTTTTTAAATACCAGGAAAGAAAACACATCCTTACTTTAAGTTGAGCTTGAAATGGAACATTTCCCAACCAGGACATAGCAAAAATGCAGTCAAGCCATGCTTTCTGCTACCGCTATTCTGCTAACTTCCTCTACTGCAGCACCTTTACTTAAGGAGCTAATTTAGGTGCCATAGCACCCCTAGCAGTAAGGAGGAAAACTGCAGACAAAATACTTAGTAACAGGCTTGTCTGTTACAGCATAATGTTTCCACCTCCGTGCTTGAAGGTAGGGATGGTGCCATATTGCTTGTTCTATTTCATTTAAGTTATGGGTCAGCATTGTTGGGGATGAGCTGTCAGGAGATGGTATATCAAATTAACCCAGCCCCGCTTGTAATCACCTCCTTTAAATACAGGTGTTAATCAGTCAGCCCTTTCTCTTTTTTGCCTCCTGGCTAACGATCGAGTTGGTAAAGATGGTAAGATTTGCTTCCTTTATTGCTTAAAGTAGCTGGCTGAAGGGAGCCTCTTTGCCTGTGAGGGTGAAAATTACCACGTTGCTGCATGCTGTTTGTGACGGAGCCTCTTACCCAAGAGGATTAAAGCTACCGGGTTAATTCTGTTTGGAAAAGGTGAGTATTATTAGTTACACAGATTGTTTGGCAATGGGGCCTCTTCACCTGTAAAGGTGAAAGCTACCAAGTTGAAGTAAGCTGTTTAAAAAGAAAAAAAAAACAGCCTGAAGGGATTTTCGTTTGTCATTTCAGCCAAAGAAACCACTTTGTCTGTGAAGACAAAAGCTAGCTGAGATTTTTTTTACTTCCCTATTAAGATGCAAGAGGAAGGCAACATTGGTTTTCCAGCAGAGATCCCTGCAGGACAAGTACAGCATCGGCCTGAGCTGGATCTTCAAGAAGGTGTCGGGCGTGAGCGATCTCACAAGCGCAAGCATGTAGAAGGGGACGTGGATCACCTTCAGAGGCAAATGCAAGGAATGCAAGAGACTCTGAATAATTTGTTACAGGTGCAGCAGTGGCCGGTGGGGCCGCCAGGCCCTGGGGAACTGGTGCAATAGCATCCATTCCGCCACCCAGATGAGATATATGTGATAGCATCTGGAGTGTTTGGAAGGGAAGGCAATTCTATGCCATCAGATCAGGAGGACATCTCTGATTCAGAAATGGAGGATTATTCTTCTCAGGCCTCGGATCCAGTTCCTTAGGATCCATCAGATAAGGCAGTGATTGCTAGAGCAGCAGAGCGGGCGAACCTGACTTCACAACCTGCCTCAACATCAACTTCGGTGTTTGATAGAGGCTCTCTGCGCCGAAAAACGGAAGGTTTGCCTATACTTCCAGACTTTGTGACAGAGTTGCATTCTTCATGGAAGGTCCCAGGTTCCACTGCCCTCCCTAAGACACAGCTGGGCAGCCTGGCAAGGGCGGCAGCTTACGGGCTTGCTTCAGCTCCTCAGATTGGGCCCACATTTGCTATGTTGGCAGGACCAACCACCAGGGCTGGCAAAGATGCTATACACCCTAACAAGCATTGTAGGTTAGTTGACTTTCAGCTAAAAAGAACTTATCATGCCTCTGCCTTGTCTGCAAGACTGGCATGCACGAATTCCCTCCTGTTGGTTTATTTAGAGGGTATACTGCAGGATTTGTCCTCTACCTTGATGAGTGATGACATTCCAGAAGCATTAAGGGTGGTTGACATGCTGATCCGAGGAACAAGTGCACATGCCCAAGCTCTGGGACAATCGATGGCCAGTGTGGTTCAAGCACGTCGTCAAGTATGGCTGTCCCAGGCCAATCTTTTGGACCAAGACTGCATGGCAGTCGTAGCAGCTACATTGATCCCTGGCGAGGTCTTTGGGCCCCCTTCAGAGGCAGCATTGGAGCAGTCCCGTAAGACAAGGGAGTTGGCACGCTCTGTGCGTCGGGCACCAGTTATTCGTGGGCCTCGGACATCAGCGGGGAACAGTAGCTGGACTCGCCCAGAATCGTTACCCCAGGCCTACCCAGCGCAGCGAAGAACTGCTGGCCAAGGGGCTCTAGGTGGACCAGGCCAAGGAGTTCGACAGTCCTTTCGTAGGGGCAGACAGGCAGAGTCTTCCATCACATTCGCCCTCTGTAGCTATGGTTAGCAAAATACAAAGTGAGTCCATACGAGAATGGACAGCGACTGATTCCAAGGGACGGGGATTGTCTTCCAACAGTCCAGTAGTGGCTCTCGACTCCAGGCCTAAAGGAAGGAGTCAAACTGGGCCCTTTATGTTCAAGGGAGATGATAACAACAGATGCGTCACTGGAGGGCTGGGGTGCTGTCTGGCGAGGCAATCCAGCACAAGGACAATGGGATGCCTCGTGGAGAGGAGCACACATAATTCTGCTGGAACTGGAGGCAGCATTTCGGGCCCTGATCCATTTTCGGCCTCAGCTTCGGGAGAAGCATGTCATTGTTCGCTCAGACAGTACCACAGTAGTGTCATATATAAACCATCAAGGTGGGTTACGTTCGACGTCCCTTTACAGGAGAGCTCGGGACCTTCTGTTATGGGCACATGCTCAGGGGGTGTCCCTGAGGGCCTTACACCTCCCGGGAGAGGACAATGTAGCAGCCGACCTTTTGTCCAGGGGAGGCCCCAGGCCAGGGGAATGGCGACTACATCCGGCAGTGGTGCAGGAGATCTGGTCTTGGTTCGGGGTGGCTCAGGTAGATCTCTTTGCCTCACTGGAAACCACGCATTGTCCCCTGTGGTATTCAATAGTGGGCCCCAAGGGGTCACTAGGGGTGGATGCTCTGGCGAACAATGCTCTTCCTCCATTCCCTCTTCTGCCAGTGGTCCTAGTCAAAGTAAGGATCTTGAAGGCCAAAGTCCTGCTGGTGGCACCAGATTTGCCCCAGCAGGCATGGATGCCGGATTTGGTAGCATTACAGAAGGGACCGCCATGGTGTCTCCCAGTCAGGAAGAATATGCTGTCTCAGGCCCAGGGGAAACTCTGGCACCCGAATCCAGGGAGGTACAATCTGCACATCTGGCCACTAGATGGGAGTATTCCAGAGCTTTGGGAGAGGCGGTTCTAACAACACTGCATGCAGCAAAAGCCCCATCTACAAGGAGACTGTATGCTGCTTGATGGGAAAGGTTCTCTTGATGGTGTCAGTCCAAGGGAATGGACCCAGTTTCATGTGGAGTGGAGTTAGTTTTGTCATTCCTCCAGTCCCAGTTGGAGACGGGTCTGATGGAGTCAACCTTGAGGGGATATGTAGCGGCTATATCAGATTGCCATATGGACTACGGAGGCAGCACAATTGGTGTCAATCCTCTTGTGAAAAGTTTTCTGAAAGGAGCTCGTAGATTAGGCCCATCTCAAGCTCGGTTGGTTCCTTCATGGGACTTGGGCATTGTCCTGAAAGCTCTGACAGAACATCGCTTTGAGCCATTAGACAAATTGGAGTTAGAACTTCTTACGTTGAAGACAGCCTTTCTCTTGTCTATTGCTTCAATTAGGAGGGTAAGCGAATTGCATGCCTTGTCGGTACACCCTGCATGCTTGAGACTGGGGGAAGAAGATTCATCCATTTCTCTCCTTCCGAACCCATCATTCCTGCCAAAAGTTTTGCCTCGTTCTTATGTCTCCAGAAATTTGGTACTAAAACCCTTTCATCCCCTTCCTCATGATTCAGCAGAAGCAGCCAGATTACATCTAATCTGCCCAGTCAGAGCACTGAGGAGATACATTGCTTGCACTCAACAGATCAGACAGACTAATCAGCTGTTTGTCTGTTTCGGGGACTCAGTGCGAGGCCAGGCGGTGTCCAAGCAGCGGCTTGCAAGATGGGTGGTCAGGCTGATAGAACTAGCCTACCACAACATGGGAAGGCCTCCTCCCAAGGGGGTGGTGGCCCACTCTACCAGAGGAATGGGGGCCTCCTGGGCATTATTTAAATGGGCCTCTAAGAAGTGTGTGTAGCAGCAGGTTGGTCGTCCTCTTTGACATTTGCCAAGTTCTGTCGTCTGGATCTTGCAAAGACAGTTTCATCTACTATTCTGCAAACAGCAGAACAGGTATAAACTGCTTTATGTTATGTCAAGGTATTATTACCTGGTGGTTTTGTTGTAAGTTATATGAAGAACTAATAAAGATTCTGTTGCATTAATCATGTCCTGGTTATTGCCCCGCTAGATTTCCCCTCATGACCTTATCTGGTACACAGTTGACCCATACTGTGGCGTGTTGACTGAAATGAAATAGAACAAAGGGTTACACGGGTAACCTAGGTTCTATGAATGAAGTTAACACGCCACAAAGCGTGGTCACTCGGGGACTGCTTCGAGCCAGTCGGAAAAAGAGAAAGGGCCGGCTGATTAACACCTGTATTTAAAGGAGGTGATTACAAGCGGGGCGTGGTTAATTTCATATACCGTCTCCTGACAGCTCATCGTTAACGAGGCTGACCCATACTGTGGTGTGTTGACTTCATTCATAGAACCTAGGTTACCCGTGTAACCCTTTGTTCTTGGGTCCCAACTGCCTTAAGATCATTAACAAGCTCCTCACGTGTGGCTCGGGACTGATCCCTCACCTTTCTCATGATCATCCTTGCCCTATGAGACAAGATCTTGCACTGAGCTCCAGACCGAGGCAGATTGATGGTTGTTTTGTATTTCTTCCATTTCCAAATAATCACACCAACAGTTGTCTCCTTCTCACCAAGCTTCTTGCTGATGGTCTTGTTGCCCATTCAAGCCTTGTGCAAATCTACAATCTTGTCTCTGACATCCTTTGACAGCTCTTTGGTCTTGCCCATGGTGGTGGGAGAGGTTGAAATGGAAGATACAGATTATGTGGACAGGTGTTTTTTATACACCTGACAAGCTGACATTAGGAGTAATTTCTTAAAGTGGCAGGACTAATCTGTGTTCCACATGGGCACATAACCAATCTGTGGTTGGTAGGGGATCAAATACTGATTGCACTCACTGAAATGCAAATCAATTTTTAAACTTTATACAATGTGTTTTTCTGGATTTTTTGGTTGATATACCATCTCTGTCCGTTAAAATAAACATACCATAAAAATTACAGACCCTTCATTTCTTTGTAAGTGGCAAACTTACAAAATCAGCAGGGGATCAAATAAATATTTCCCCCACTGTATGTAATATTGTCTGTATTTATTTTATCCATGTTTTTATCAAGTAATGATTCATAAGAATGTAAAACTAGAACCGGCATGAAATAAAGATAAATAAGAAAGATGTACTGCATCTCTCATTAAAAAGAGCCAGGGGAGAAGTGACCAAGTTAGTGTCATGGAGACTGGTGAAGCAGGTGAAGCCAGAGGAATGGAACGAAAATGTGACACCATAGGACCAGAGAGCTGAGGACAAAGGTGGAGCTAGGGTTTGAGAAGACTGAGGCAGAGCCGGTGGGAGCAAGGACAGTGAAGCTGTTGGAGGGATGGAGGAACCCCGAGCCACAGGATCTAAGGACCCAGGTGTACCTGCAGGGCTGGAGGTCTGAAGTAGAGTCGGGAGGATGATGGACCAAGGTGGCGATGATGGGATGAAAAACCCTGGTGAAACCACAGGGATGACAAGCCATGGAGGAGCCAAGAGAGCGAGGAGCCACAGTGGAGCCAATGGATCGGCAGACTGGTCCCTGGTCTAGGTCTAAGCGTAATGTAAACAACACAATAACATTTATTAGCTAATCTTTAACTATCTAACCCACGCCAATAGAAGCAAACAAAGAGGCAGAGCCCCCTCCAGAGGAAATCCAGCTGCATTTATTGTCTTGGTCTCTTCTGTGGTCCAACCACTGAAAGCCATGCCTTATATAGGACCAGCCCTACAAAAGGGGAGAGAAAAAAAAAACAAACAAAAAAAACAGCCTCAATAGCAATAAAACCAATAAAATATCAAAACATTATGTCACAGACTTAACAGCCAGGGTGACCAAGATGAAGCTAAATGATCTGAAGGCTAATGCCACTGAGTTGGATGGCACCAGCAAAGACAAAGAAAGTCAGGTGGAGCCAGCATAGATGATGCTCCCTTCGGGCTGGACGGGGCCAGCAGAGACAAAGGATCCAGGAAGCAGGACAGTAGAGATAAAAGAGCTTGGAGGCTGGTTGGACACAGAGGGGGAAGGGCCAGGAAATTGGTCGGAGCCAGAGAGTTGCTTTTTGGGTAATTCATGAAGTCAGAGATCAAATGGATTCCTGTTCATGAATTTTACTGATATCGCTTACAGATCCAGTTGGATTTGGTGTACAGGGATTAAGAACAACTTCTTTCAGTGTGAATCTTTGATAGACTATTGTTGGGTGACTTATCTTCTCTCTTTTCTATTGCTCTACGTGCAGGGATCTTGTCTTTCCTCGATTACAAGGGACACTTTCATGCCTTTATGGATAATCCTAAAGTTATGGATAATCCTAAAGATGGAAAGCCACAAGGCATGACAATACACCCCCACCATGGGCCGTTCTGGAGGTTCAAAGACTCCTTTGGAGCAGACAATGCATCCACACAGAACTGGGCAGTGACAATGTTCTGTTTGATCCAGAGTGCAGTCTCAAGCTACCCAAAAACCTCCCTTCTGGTCTGTACCATTTCCAGTAATAAAGTTGCTTGAGACAGCCCCTCTGGCAAGGGAATTCCAGGATGTTCATCACAGTGTACACCGGATTCTAACTACAAAGCACTAAAAGTATATTTTGTACAAATATGTTGGAATGATTTATTATAATATAGTGAAGGGACAAATGTATTGACCTAGCACACACTGAAATTAAATTATTCTAGTGGCACATGAAATTCTGGACATATTTTAGGGCTGCACAATTAATCGAATGCAATTGTCATGTGTATCTTGTCAGTAAAGCCGGTTCTGTAATCAGTAGTAAATCTCCATCACATGCTGCACGTGCTTTCAGATGGAGCAGCATTTACTACACAGAGCCGTAGTTCACTGACAACCTACGCAAAATTGCATTCATAATCAAAAATGATACAATCAAGAGGGTTGTGGTTCACTGACAACCTACGCAAAATTGCATTCATAATCAAATAGCTTTTCAGTGAACTACGGCTCTGTGTAGTAAATGCTGCTCCATCTGAAAGGATGTGAAATTACAACATTTTATTTCATGTTTTTATCACATTTGATCAAATGACCACATTGAATACCCTGATTAGCCTGTGTAGATAATGCCACATTTTGCCAAAAGTGGCCCACATTTGGTAGGCAATATTTGGGCCATAATCACTGTTTACCACATGGGCCACTTTAGGGTCACATTCAGATTACGCATTGCCATCAACACCGCATCTTTACCTACAGAGGTCCACATGTGATTTGATACATTTGGGCCATTTTTGCTGTTTTACATATGAGCCACTTCAGGCTTACCTCCATTTTGTCCGGGCCATAAGAAGGACAGCATTGCCATATCATTGCCTTAAATGGCCCACATCTGCATGCTATATGGGAAATGAGAAAGATTAGAAAGAGACATAGAAATGAAATTGGCTTATATAGTGGAAACGGCAAACCCATGAGAGAGTACTAGATCTAAAATATGGCCCTGAACATGAGTGGAGTCCTTTATCCATTGAACCAAACTAAAAGAGTCAATAAGATTGAGAAACTCCTTTTATAATGGGTTTGACTGACAGCATACATGGATGTTAAAATCACATACTTAATGGCAGTATTGATGATAATTACCCTCTTGTGGATTATTAAAAGACTATTTGCCTTCATCTTCTTCGTGCGTGAGCTTATTTTAAACACCTGTTGTGTGACAGCAGTTACTGTAGTTTTGATTTTTTTTTCCTTCAGACATTATCTGAAGGAAAAAAAATCAAAGTATCTTTTTTACTCAAAGTAGCTTGTTTCTTCATTTAATCTTTCAAATGCTCAAAATAGCTAATGTCTTTTTCTATGAGAGAATTTTTTATAAACCTTTTGTTCATTTTATTTTTAAAACAATGTTAATCTTGGTAGCCAGAAATTCACTCCACAAAGCATACTTTATCCTAATGTGTATCCATGTTGAAAGTGAACACATATTTAATGTCATCTGTGTTGTATTTTCTTTAACCTTGCATAGTTTTATGGTCTACAACAGGATCTCCAACCCTGCTCCTGAAGAGCTACCTTCCTGCAGACTTCAGTTCCAACCCTGCTCCAATACATCTGCATTCAATTGACTAGTAGCCCTAAACACCTTTATTAGCTGGTTCAGGTGTATTTGATTGGGGTTGGAACTGAAATCTGCAGGACAGTAGCTCTCCAGGAGCAGGGTTGGAGACCCCTGGTCTACGAGGATAAGGGCATGTCTCTTAATAGGGGCTTTCGCACCACATAGTTCTAGGATTTATCCAGCGGGGAGAACTAATTTCTCCCTCAGGCCTTTTTCCTGATTACATTCACACCGACAGCGAAGTCTTTATGCGCAGCATTTACATACATCAACAACCAGTGAATGGAGGACGCTATAATCTGAGTTGTTTTTGTTGTGTGTTTTGGGTTTTCGTGATAATGGAGATGGAATGTAAATGCACAATTTACCCAATTTACACAATGAAAGAGCAAAAAGTTGGGCTAACAGATTAAATCTCCTATGACAACTTGCAGTGTTACATATTGAGGCTGAGAAAAGAACACAACACTGCAGACAACAGGTAAATGCCGTTATCGCTGTTTTCCATGCTCATGGAGTGAGTACTTTCACATGGCTTTTTAAAAATGCCAGGTAGCTGGTGTTTCATATGCGTTTGGCCAATCAGCGTACACTTACGTCACTGGTAGTTCCTATAGAACTGTTTTAGACCCTAATCCGAAGTAGGAGCTAATTTAGTTCCTCCAAATGGACTTCCTAGAACTAAAACCATTCCTAGTGCCTGTGGGGACATGCAAAAAAGCGGGTACTTCCACCAAAAGTTTTAGGAACTATGAAAAGGTTCCTCCGGTATGAAAGCCCCTAATCTGTCCTTGGTATCTGCATAATTTGCCTAGGTTCCACCGAGTGATAGATGAATTTGCATGAAAAAACATTTGGAAATAATTTGGATTAACATTTCTCCTTTCATTTAAAAGTTGATATGCTTACAGAATTATATAGTTAGTTGTTTGGCTTGGGGGCAGTCATGGCCTAATGGTTAGAGACTCTTTAACCCAAAGGTTGCAGGTAAGAGTCTCAGGTCCGGCAGGAATTGTCAGTTGGGGGAGTGAATAACCAGCACTCTCTTCCACCCTCAATACCATGACTGAGGTGAGACCCTTGAGCAAGGCACCAAATCCCTTGTTTGGTCTCGTACTCTATCGCATACGTTGTCAGTGTCGTGCGCTTGCTTAGACCTTTGTTGTGATAAACAGTAAAGTGTGTTCAAGCGCTAGCAAAAGACAGTGTAAAGAAATACCCTTTGAAAGAAGCAGTTAAATCAGCGGAAGTTAAAAGCAGATCGTAAGTGTACTTATTTCTTGTCTCATTAGTGTTTAGCGCAGTTGTCGTTGCTAGGAAACACTTGTTTGTTTACTGTGTTGAGACGTGCTGCGTTTGGTCTCGTACTCTATCGCATACGTTGTCAGTGTCGTGCGCTTGCTTAGACCTTTGTTGTGATAAACAGTAAAGTGTGTTCAGCTGAATTCAATTTCCGTTTTGTCTGACGGGTATACAAAAAAGGTTAGTAAACCGTGGCAGCGGTCACGGCAGCCCTCTTGGTAAGCCCTCCTCGTGTGAAGACCGAAGAGTGTAAAGACCATCGACTCTACCGTGCGACTCCACCAGGCAGGGACACCGGCAAGGGATATAAGTATTGTTTTGATTACTCCTTTTTTACTTCTACTTGTTTCACTTCTATTTCAGTTTTTATAACCAATTACTACTATGTGTTTCCAGATTCCTACTATCACTACCACTCGCAAACCACGCATCACACAATGTAGGCAGCGCAATCCTAACAACCTGCACACTCTGCCTATGTCTGCTAATACACTATCTTTTTCTATTGGTCTCTGGAATTGCCAGTCTGATGTAAACAAAGCCGATTTCATTACTTCTATTTTTAGTCATTTAAAGCTTAATCTCATGGCCCTGACAGAGACCTGGATCAAACCAGAGGACACTGCTACACCTGCAGCACTTTCCAATAATTTCTCATTTTCCCACTACCCTCGTTTGACTGGAAGAGGTGGAGGTACTGGTCTGCTCATCTCTAATGATTGGAAATTTAATCCTTTACCATCTTTGGTTATCAACAGCTCCTTTGAATCTCATTCAGTTACTGTTACCTACCCTCTTAAAATACATTTTGTAGTTGTCTATCGACCCCCAGGACCGCTAGGTAACTTTTTGGATGAATTAGATGTGCTGCTCTCAACCTTTCCTGAGGATGGTACTCCCCTAGTCATACTTGGAGATTTCAACATCCACCTAGATAAACCTCTATCTGCTGACTTCCACACTCTGCTTGCCTCTTTTGATCTCAACCGAGTGTCAACTACTGCTACTCACAAATCAGGCAACCAACTGGACCTTATTTACACACGACACTGCTCCACTGATCATGTACTGGTTACTCCACTGCACACCTCAGATCACTTCCTCCTCACTCTTAACCTCAATATGGTTCCTGACACATCACTTACCCCTCCACATGTCATCTTTCGATGTAACCTACGCTCACTCTCACCCTCCCAGCTATCTGCAATGGTTTCATCTTCGCTTCCTTCCCCTAAACTGTTAGCATCTTTTGATGCTAACAGTGATACTGATACTTTCTGCTCCACTCTTACATCTTGTTTAGACACTGTTTTCCCCTTGTCTTCCAGGCCAGCCCGTACCACCCCTTCAGCCGCTTGGTTATCTGATGTTCTACGTGAACATTGTTCTAAGCTTAGAGCTGCTGAAAGGGTGTGGCGCAAATCCAAAAATACTACTGACCTTAATGTGTATCAGTCACTCCTCTCTTCCTTTTCTGCTAATGTCTCCACTGCTAAAAGGACATACTACCATAACAAAATTAACAATTTGTCTAACTCTTGCATGCTTTTTAAAACATTTTCCTCGTTTCTTTGTCCTCTTCCTCCCCGTCCTGCTTCATCTCTTATAGCTGACAACTTTGCCACGTTTTTCATTAATAAAATTAAAAACATCAGTGCACAATTTTCCACACCACAATCCATCAAGCACATCTCACCAGCAAACATACACTCATTCACATCCTTCTCTTCACTCTCTGAGGCAGAAGTCTCCAAACAAATCCTTTCTAATCACCCTACTACTTGTCCGCTTGATCCTATTCCATCTCATCTCCTTCAAGCCATTTCTCCTGCAGTTGTACCTGCACTCACTCACATCATTAACATATCCCTCCACACTGGTGTTTTCCCCTCATCATTTAGACAGGCTCGTATCACTCCGCTACTTAAGAAACCCACCCTCAACCCATCTCTTTTAGAGAACTGTAGTTTCCCTTCTTCCTTTCATTGCAAAAACACTTGAACGAGCTGTATTCAACCAAGTCTCTACCTTTCTCACACAGAACAACCTCCTTGACAGCAACCAATCTGGCTTTAGAAGTGAACATTCAACTGAGACTGCCTTGCTCTCAGTTGTTGAAGCCCTAAGACTGGCAAGAGCGGAATCCAAATCTTCAATACTTATCTTGCTTGATCTATCTGCTGCTTTTGACACGGTTAACCACCAGATCCTCCTGTCAACCCTACTGACAAAGGGCATCTTAGGAACCGCACTCCAGTGGTTTGAGTCTTACCTATCAGATAGGTCCTTCAAAGTATCTTGGAGAGGTGAGGTGTCCAAGTCGCAACATCTAACTGCTGGGGTGCCTCAGGGCTCAGTTCTTGGACCACTTCTCTTCTCTGTCTACATGGCATCATTAGGTTCTGTCATTCAGAAACATGGCTTTTCATACCATTGCTATGCTGATGACACTCAACTCTACCTCTCATTCCATCCTGATGATCCATCGGTAGCTGCTTGCATCTCAGCTTGTCTAACAAACATTTCTTGCTGGATGAAGGACCATCACCTTCAACTCAACATTGCCAAGATAGAACTGCTTGTGGTTCCAGCACAATTTCACCATCAAGTTAGGCACATCAACCATAACTCCTTCAAAAACAGCCAGAAACCTTGGATTTATGATTGATGATCAGCTAATTTTCTCAGACCACATTGCTAAAACTGTCCGGTCCTGCAGATTTGCTTTATTCAACATTAAGAAGATCAGGCCCTTTCTTTCGGAACATGCTGCACAACTCCTTGTTCAAGCTCTTGTTCTGTCCAGGCTAGACTATTGCAACGCTCTCTTGGCAGGTCTTCCAGCCAGTTCTATCAAACCTTTACAATTAATCCAGAACGCGGCAGCAAGATTAATTTTTTAATGAGCCGAAAAGAATGCACGTCACACCTCTGTTTATCAATTTGCACTGGCTACCAATAGCTGCTTGCATAAAATTCAAGGCATTGATGTTTGCATACAAAACCACCACTGGCTCTGCACCCCTTTACCTAAATTCATTAGTTCAGACTTATGGGCCCTCTAGAAGCTTGCGTTCTGCAAGTAAACGTCGCTTGATTGTGCCATCCCAAAGAAGCACAAAGTCACTTTTACAGACTTTTAAATTAAATGTTCCCTCCTGGTGGAATGACCTGCCCAACTCAATCCGAGCAGCTGAGTCTTTAGCCTTCTTCAAGAATCGGCTTAAAACACATCTCTTCCATCTTTATTTGACCCTCTAACTTTTTCACTCACTATTCTAATTCTATTTATAAAAAAAAAAAAAAAAAAAAAAATTCTAACTACCTTTCTAATCTTTTTGTATTCTATCTATTTTCTTTTCATTTATTATACAATTATAAAAAAGACCTCTAACACTAGCTTGCTCTATTCTTTTTCTATTCTATCTGTTTTCTTTTTATTTATTATATTATTTAAAAGCCCTTGCTACGTATACTGCGTTTAGGCTAACTGAGACTTGTTATAGCACTTATATATCATTGCTCTTTTGTTGTTTTTGATTGCTTCCTTTGTCCTCATTTGTAAGTCGCTTTGGATAAAAGCGTCTGCTAAATGACTAAATGTAAATGTAAATGTAAATCCCCAAGTGCTCACTGTGCACTGCAGCAATATGTCTGCCCACTGCTCCAGGTGTGTTCGCTACTGTGTGTGTCCACACTTGGATGGGTTAAATCCAGAGCACAAACTCCAAATATGTGTCACCATATTTGGCCACACTTCACTTCACTTCATTATTTTACTGACATTTGATTATAGTTTTTTTTCCCCTGCTGTTAATGAACATAGCCCAAAAGTGTGTATTGCAACTCCCCAGATGAGAACCACTGCCTCTGAACAATACAAATCATTTTAATATTTTGAGATCAACCCTGACATACTCTTAAAGTTGTAGACAAACAGATTAGCCGTTATTGAACTGACAACTTAATGTCCAGCGTTGCTTGATAACAAAATAGTTATACATCATTCCACTACTTTCAGTTACAGATGTCTCACTTTCTGAGAATGTCAACTCTGAACTGGATGAGATCTCCAAGGTATAGTGACATTTCTGTATATTTGTGACAGTTTTTGTAGTTTTTGTTTTGCAGAGATCAAAATTAGAGAATAACGCACAATTTCCTAAATTTCAAGGTCCTAAAATTCACTGCTTAGTCCTATTTTAACTTGCCCTAAAAGGAGAAGAAGGGCAGTTTTTAAGCATATTTCATAAACTAACTGTATTCTGAAGCACAGTATAAAAAAACCCCGAAATATTAAAAAAAAAAGAACTTTGATAAAAATTTAAAAACACTTACATATACCTCCCATTTATTGATGTTAATCTGGCACCTGGTGACAAGCAGACAGCCCGTTGTCCTGATGAAGGCCAAAGGGATGACCATTTCAGCCATTGCAAGAGAAGCTGGTTATTCCAAATCTGTGATTGCTAGAATATTGCAGGTTTACATTGACCCCAATTCATTCAAGTCCCACAAAAAAGGCTGGTCATTGAGGAACTGATGAGGAATAATTTCAACACTGCAGCTGGAATTGCTCTCCAGTTCAGTGCTGAACAGGCTAAGGATCTGTCTCAGGATATTTAAGAGACGTTGGACTGAATGAGGACTCTGCAGTGACCTTTCATCAGCAGAGAGAATCAAAAGGCTAGACTAACCTTTGGGGAAGAACATGTTGTGTGGAGAGAGGTGAACTGTTCCAAAGTTCACTTTAGTGATGAGAGCAAGTTTAATTTATTTGGGTCCAATGGAAATCATTTTGTTCTGCATCAAACTGGTGAAAGACTGAATCTCGAGTGCATAAAGAAGTCAGTGAAAGGTGGACGAGGAAGTGTCATGGTTTGGGGGATTTTTCCTGCAGCAGGAGTTGGGCCTCTAATACAGATACATGGCAGGGTGAATGCAAATGTTTATCAGAACCTCCTTCAGCAACATACAGTTCCTTCCCTGCAAGAATCTCCCAATCAGCCAGCAATTTTCATGTAAGACAATTCCCCCGTCACACAGCACAATGGGTAAATTATTTTCATTAAAATAATAAAATGGCCAGCCCAGAGTCATGATCTAAACCAATTGAAAACCCTTGACGACAAAGTCATTGCTAAGAAACCCACTACAGTAACTGAATTGTGGAAGAGACTGGAAGAAGAGTGAACCAAGATCACAGCCACACAGTGTGAGAAACTACTGATATCTTGCTGCCACAGATGTGTTGAAGTCATTCAAAGCAAGAGCCTCTACACTTTCTACTAATTTTTGACAGCTGTAAAATTTTAGTTGTAATCTTCTTTCATGCAAAAGTGGTAACTGTTCTCTAATTTTGTTTTCAGCAAACAAACAAAAAAGTTTTTGTTGAAATGCCTTGGTTATTTTGTCAAACGTTAGTAGAACAGTAATATACCACAGCTGATATTTCTTTAAAGGAATATAAAGCAATAAACTACTGATTAGATATTGATTTGTGTTTTCACTTAAGTTCCTAAAGTTCACCCCATTCACACTTACGTGGCACTTTACAAGTTCCTCCCTCAAGAGCAAAATGACTTAGAATTACAGTAAGTAACAGTGTGTGTGTGTGTGTGTGTGTGTGTGTGTGTGTGTGTGTGTGTGTGTGTGTGTGTGTGTGTGAGAGAGAGAGAAAAAAATATGTCTTTGTGTTTAAGTGTATTATTAACACATTCACATATTCAGCACACAGATGATTTGGAAACATCACATTTTGCTTTTCTCTCTATTTTAATCTCAGTCCTGGTGACAGAGTTATGGTGATTGATGACTCTAATGAAGAATGGTGGAAGGTGGGTATTTATCTTTAAAGAGCTTTATATCCTCAGTGTCACGCCCTTGGACTGCCCCTGTGTTCCATGTCTTGTGTTTTGCTCCCCATGTTTCATGACCTCCCATGACCCAGTTTCTCCCATGTTAATTGTGTTTATTGATTCCTGGTGTTTTTCATTGATTCCCTCATTTAGTTCCTGTATTTAAGCCCTGTGTTTACCTGAGTCCAGTCTTAAATGTCATCTCCCTGTCTTATTGTGTGTTTACCCCGGTTCTGTTTATTAAAAACTCTTTGAAGATTCTCCCACGTCTCCTTGCTCCTTCGCTCCGTGATCCTACACAATAGGCAGATCATGACAGAAGACTGGACTGGACAGTAAGCAGCGCCCCTTCTCTCCATGTTTTTGTTTCCATTTTCCATTGAACTGTTTTACATCTAACTTGAAGAATTCACCCCAGACTCCAGAATCTCATTTAAGCTTTTACTGATGGAAAAAGGTTGTACTTCTGGAACAGACAGTAATTATTAAATAACATCTATAAACCATTATCATGCAATAACAATCCTTTCAAGTATAAAATAAAACACAAATTATGGCAGTTCAACACGTCTGTGCATATAACTAGACCAGACATTCTATGACAGCCCACAAGATGGCACCATTACTGCACTAGACGCTACTGAGGCACATGTTTATTATATTGTAAACAGCAAGACATTAGCCGTGAAATAACTCGATAAAACATTAACATGTCACGGTAAATAGTTAACATTACTTGTATCAACTATAATGAGCATAAAAGCAAGCTTAACGGTGACAATCAGCTATATAATGTTGTAAACACAAATATATGTATGGCGCAATAGCGCTAGATGAGTCTCACTCGCAGGATCAAACAATCAGCAGATTTCAATAAAGAACAACATAATACACTTACTTTATATGCACACACAACTATATTAAATCAGTAAGTTTGAGATGTTGCAGACAAATGTGAGATGAAGTAGATTTCTCAGGGAAAGAGTTCACATTCTGTGAATTCAATGATTGAATTCGTACATCTTATCAAAAGGACTTATCCTTCAAGTGGATTACTCTTCATCAGATAGGGCTGGTAGCTTGACAAGATGAGCTACAGGTCGAGTATATGTTCTTCTCTCAACTTGCACAGTGGCTGACCTTACTCTGTCATCTGCTCCTGGGTGCACTTCTGAGATTTTCCCCACTGGCCACAAAGCTGTCAACAATCATCACTACATCACCAATTCGTAGATTTCCCTTGTCCGACTTCCATTTTTGGTACTCAACTTGGAGACTGGGCAGATAGTACTTAATGAAATGCCTCCAGAAGTGGTTGGCCAACAGTTGGCTGTGTCTCCAGCAGTGTCGACTTAGCACTCCTGAGTCTTGGTACACTACCTGGAGCAAGGAGGCATCTCTGCGTCCAATGAGGAAGCAGCTGGGGGTGATTGGGTCCATGTCAGAGATGTCAGAGGATGTGTAGCCAAAAGGTTTTGAGTTAAGGATCCCCTCAATTTTGGTTAACACTTTTCTCAAAACCTCTTTGGTCACAGTCTGCGTCCCTAAGGCAACTTGAAAAAAAACCTACATTTTCAACACTCTCCACATTGACGTTGGTGTGGCTGTACTGCTTCACGGCCTTGCGATATCCATTAGGTCCTCCTTAACTCTGCGAACACTCGTTCTGGCCTAGGGTAGTGCAGCTGCTTGTCATAATCCTTGATAATGAGTTTGGTCATAGGATGTTAAGGGGCAAGGATGACAGGATGAATAGAATCCAATTCTGCCTCACTGCAGCATCTTAGACGTCCACCCATATGAATAAGACCAATGGTAAGGTCAAACTCAGGAGAGAGAGAAGCCAGCCTGCTCGTACCGATACTGGTTTCCCAGACTTCAGTTGGACCATCTCAGTAGGAAAGGACTCGGCCTGCATTTGACAAAGCACTGTTTGTTATACTTCTCTCTGTTTGTCAGTGCATGTAATGTTCGCCGCCCCATGAAGCTGCAGACTGCACGCCTTTATGAACTCGGCCAGTGTGTCATACTGCTGTGGATTTGGCAAAGGTATTACTGTAGTCGATCCACAAAATGAAGACTGCCTCAACTCGTTACTCTGTTCTTCAGTAGACAAGAAAGGCTGCTCGGGCCAATTCGCTGGCGGCAGTTTATGAAATTAAGTACTTTGATTCCACTGGCTTCCTTTTACTAGGTCACACAGGTGTTAACCTCTTGTGATGCTGTCCACAGGATTGTCCTCGGATCATGTAACGCCAGGTCACAGATGCTCTGAGTTCTTGTATCTCTGCCACCCAAGTTCCCACAAACACCTTGTAATGACTGTACTGTTGTAATGACAACAGTACAGGCTGTGCTCTATCTATTTGCTGCAAGGGCAATCCAACTAAGTGTTTGTACATCTTCTGGAGGGATGTAATGGGGTGAGACCAAGCCTTTCAGCCATAAAGATACCTTGAATGAGGAATTTCTTGTGTCAGTTAGCAACAGGAGACACGGTGAACGAGACTGCTGCCCCGTGAAGAACCTGTCGGTCCTGCCTCACCGTCTGCAGTATTAGGTCCTCAGGCTGCCCCTTTAAATTTAACTGCTGTGCTGCTCTGTGCAGTATGGTCCTCTCCTACCCATCGTCTAACACAGCATATGCCTTAATAGATTTGTCCCCTTTGGTGACGATGACTTTTCTCACCTTTAGGAGAACCTTGCGGCTGTAGACAGGGCAATCCACATACAGGACGTCTTTGGTGCTGTTAACCAGACAGGGGTTCTCTCTAGTGTCCGTTTCAGATTCATTATCTACAGTCCATTCATTTACATCATGCAGAATAAGAAGGTGTTTCCTATGGCACGTCTTACAGGGGGATTTCAGGTTGCATTTTGAAGCATGATGACTCTGTCCGCAGCACCAGCATTGATTGTTCTTACGGATCCAGGATTTCTTCTGTTCCTTTGTGAGCTGTTTGAAATGGGCACACCCATTCAAGAAGTGATTGGCATGGTCGTAGTAGGGGCAATATGCATGCAATTTCCCTTTGAATTTGGCTGATTTAGATGTTACCTCTGGAGCGGGTGCTTGGATTTCACTCCCAGTCATGGGTTTCTCCGTGCCCAGCAAGATGGAGGTTGGCTCCCTGGTGGCTCTTGGGTCACAGCAGTCCTGTCTTTTCTGACTGCTGGGTTCTGGTGGGAGATCTGTCATCCAGTAGCACCAGATCACTGGTGGGTGAACACTGACTTATGGGTGAAGAGACACAGGACTCACGTAAAAGTAAAGCTAATTAAGTAAAAAAATTTGTAAAGCTTTTACAAATGAGATTTAAAGGCTGTTAATATTTCTATGTTCTGTATCACTGTGTTGTGTTTGTTTCCTTTTCCTGTTTAGAAGATAACTGAGCCTTTAAATATCCTATATAAATGCTTTACAAGGCATAACTATTCCTCCCTTTATATGAGCTCCCATAAATAGTTTAACTGACCACTACTAAATGCTTTATAACTACCTGAATTTACTACATTTACTTACAATTTCTTGTGATCTTATGAATCACTGGCAACTCCTAAATAACTGGTTTGTAAATAATGCTATACTTCATTTAGATATGATAAATTGATCATGAATATAGTATGACAATAAAGTTATTAAACACATTATAGATATGCTTTTAAATCAAGAATACAGCATTTATATCTGTATTTATAAACTACTTATTAATGTCTATTAATGCTTTATAAATTATGAATTATCTGTTTACTAATGCTTAATTAATGATTAATAGTGTGCAGTTATTATAAAGTGTTACCCCGATTTATCTGCTTACATGGCACACGCAAATGCACGTATCCGATTCATATCCGATTTATTACCACATATGAATGAGGCCTGAATCCGATCTGAGAAAA